>NW_009604473.1:0-30417 GCF_000690535.1 Cariama cristata | reverse complement strand
CTGGCGTTGGCCCCATCAGACACGGGGGAAGCTTCCAGCAGCTTCTCCCAGAAGCCACCCCTGTAGCTCCCTTGCTACCCAAACCTTGCCACACAAACCCAATACAAGCAACTTTTAAACCATCTAGTGATTTGAAGACTCTCCAGTCCAAATGAACCGTAATGTGTTTTGTGCAACTGTGGGATATAAGCTGTCCCACCTATCTGTATGGAATTAAGTTTTACTTTCTATACAACCAGTGCAGAGAGGTGAAAGCTAATTCCCTTAGGTGCTCTGAATCGCTCTGTCTCCCTTAACCCTATAAAGCTCCTATCTACACCTTCTACAGGCAAACAACATGAATACCTTTTAAGTGTTACATTTGATGGGGAACAGGAACACCTATTTCTCAGTAGAAGCCAGTCTTTCTGGAGACTCTGTAAGCTATTCTCCAAGCCAGCAGGTCTTTACAACACATAAACAAACACACAAAAAAGATACAATATTTAATTCCAGTGTGTTAAGGTTTTTTGCTTTTTTATCTGTCTCATCCCTATTATTTTTGAAGTCTCCTCCTGGATAGCACCATTATTTGCATACTTACTGCCAATGGTAAACAAGAGTTGTACACAAGCCTTTATGTTTTCTCTGTTCTTCTTACCTATTTTACTCTAGTTTTCTTCTCCCTTTGCACTTACTAACATTCACAATAAAAGGAGGTCGAATACTCTAATTAGTTTTTGCAATCTAACACACTTTAATCATGTGATTTGTCCCTTACCTGTGGTAACCTGGGATTTCAAAGAACCAAACAGCTCTAAGTTCTTATTCACTACAGTTGAACAAGGTGAGATTTTTTTTAATTAGACAGAAGTGTACATGTATGGAAAAATAGATGGTGTTTGACTTATACAGACTTAACAGATGAGGTGTGTTCAATTGTATCACTAAATGTTTTTTATCTAAGGCCAAAGATTTTTTTCCTTTATTGCTTAATCCTTATCAGCTCCAGAGCTAAGCACTGAAGAAATGTGATACAGTGAATGAACCAGGGTAGGTGAGATACAGGCAAAACTTTCAACTTCCACAATTCTGTTGGCTGCTGAAGCTTGAAAACTGGACCCTGACTTTTCCTCCTTCAGATAATCTCCAGAGAGCATCTCAGCACAAATTCTTCCATAACACATGACTAGGTCATGCCAAACTGATGGGGGAGATTTTGGTTTATTAAACAAGGAACAATTTCACTAGGTAAAAGTTATTCTGAAGAGCTTACACGTTTTTTGAAATTGCTTCGTGAATTTTGTGTGAGACAGTCTGCCTGTGTTTTTACCACTCATGCTTATAAACTTGTATTCAAAATAAATTAATACTTCACCTTCTGCCCCCAGAAAAATAACAATTTAGTGTCTTTTATAAATATTTACACTAATTTCTGTGATTTGAGGCTCGGATAATTTATTGTTTATAACTATTGTTTATGAATAACAATACCTAGTCAGGTATTGATCAGGTATTTCTGAAAACATTTACAAATGGTAGTTCCCCTCATAATTTTAACAGAAATAAATATATATCACAATGTGTACTAGAAGGTTATTGAATTCACTTCATCATTTGCTGACTTCTTATTTAAAAAATACTAAACAAATATTTTGTCAGACATGCGCAAATCCACGTATTTCAAGTATCTTACTGTGAAATGCACAGAATGAGTAATTAGAATAAACTTCTGAACAACTCCTGCAGTCTGAAAAGTATTGGCTACTTTAGAAGGAAGTTTGAGCTGGTTTGTGCATGATCTGCTCACTGAAAGAGTGCTTGGCTTGCAACAAGGTTTTATGTAATTAATTTGGCTCTATTTGACAATGTTCTCAAGAGATTTGAGCTACATGGTCTTTTACCCAGATGTTTATTTGCTCAAAAGTTCTTAACTGCTGAACTAGTGCCATGTGAGAGGAATACAATCACCACAGGCGTGAAAGTCATGGTAATGTGAATCTTGCCACTGAAATCTTGTATGGAGGTTTTATAGTTCAGAGCTCTCTCTCCAGAAAGCTCTACTGTTACACTGTATGTAATCAGAATTTGTACGGAAACTTGCACAGGAGCTGTGGACAAGTGGATATTTATTCTGAAAATGCTATGATGTAGTAATCTTCTGAAGATGCTGATACAAATAAAAGGAAATTATATTCTAGTCTTCATAAATGCTACTTCACTGTTATTTAATTAGCATTAACTTTTGTCAACAAAAGAATTCCAGCATATATAGATGAGCTCGGCATGATTTTGAGTGTCTCTACTCATTATATTTAGTTAGTTATTTTTAAGGTGTATTTGATTTTGTTGAATATTCAAGTCATCTTAAAATAGATTTGACCTCCTAACAAAAGCCAGGATGTAGGTACAAGAGACTGTTCTCTTTTATAGCATTGACATCTCCCACAATGAAGTGTCAAAGAATAGGAGCCAGACTCCTGTAAAGACAGAATTATTTTGAATTCCATGAGCTTGCATTATTTCGTTACTTCTGAATAACATTTCAAAAAGCTTACTGAAATATTAATTTGTGTGAATAGCATGGCTAACATTTTTAGAAGGCAAAACCCTATATTCCTGCATCGATATTTTAAAGCTTGTGACAGACCTCCAATGTTAAAAAAAAATAATAAATCATAGACACTGAAGGCGATATAGGGTTGGGTTACAGAAATGGAATTTAAACATACTGCCTGGAGGTGCAGGGATGGTGTTAGGAAAACCAGAGCTCAGCTAAGCTTAAGACTTGCCAAGGGACTAAAAGACCACCTACTGCCACGTTAGTAGTAACAGGCTGAACAAGAGGGGGTGGGAGGTGATTTAGTAGCAATGGACGCAGATAAAGCTGAGATCACAGAACAAGCTGAGGTACTCTGGCCGCCTTTGCATGAACCTTCACTATCAAGGTGTTCCAGGCCTCTGTGCTTAGAGATAGGGTTCATGGAAAAGGTGACTACCATCTGTGACTGCGGATTGAGACAGGGAGTGCTTGCAAAAACGTCACCTCTACAAGTCCGTGTCACCTTTCCAAAACAAAGGCATGCACTTAGGTACAAAATTTTATTAGTTTTTTCACCATACTCTAAACCAGAACTAATCCCTGAAATGCCAAGTTGGTCTCTCTGCCTCCTCCCCCAACCTTTTTTACTTCTGTGATATATTTACCTATTTTTCAGTATCTCTTGCTACATCTTAAAATTCTGGGAGATAAAAGATTCTAAATTATAGTCATGTTTAGACACCCCACTTCAGGTAAGTACAAAATTATTCAGGAAAAAGGGTGTAAATTAGCCAAACTTAAGTGCCCTGCAAATTTCAGGTGTGAACACCTGTGGAAGGGAGGAGCTTCTGCACTGATGCTCTGCTCCTGACCCAGGTACAAGGGGATAAAGAGGAACGGCTCATCAGCCTCTTTGCTGCTGCTGTTTCTGTAGAGGTGGCTCTATGTGTGCTGTCTGCTGCTGCAGGTAAAATGTTGATTTCAGGTCCTAAACAGATTGGCTGCAATATTTTTGTTTATTAAATTTGAATTCATTACATAATTGGATATTTCTAAGATACCACTGAAGTTCTCTTATGTAGTTATCTCACCAAATTTGATGACAGCTTTATGGGTTTTCTTAAAGCAGAAATGTAAAATAACTCAGATGTAATCAGTTTACTTAAAGAAAAACCAAGATTTAAACTCTTGGTTTCTGACTTCTAACACTTCACTTTCTTAATTCACTGTATCCCAAAATATATATTTAGAAATATATGTATTTTTATCTTAACATTTGTACAGAGGTTGGTTTTTTTTTCCTTGTTTTTAGAATGTTACAAGCAATGGATGCTACAGCAGCTGGTACATTTAAGCATGTTTCTTCATCATTGAGAAAGCTAAGAATATAATTACAAAATTATGGTATAAGCTTATAGAAAAAAGATTAAAAAAAAAGAAGGCTGTCTTCATAGTCTTATTTGCATGTACTCAAGCAGTGCAGGGCTAAATTCACCTAGGAGTCCTAGTACTGTGTCAAGTAGTAAGCATCGCTACTAGATATTGCATATATTCTGAAGACTTGAACAGTGTGTTGGTATCATAGTCTCTGGTCATTTAACAGGTTATAGAAATTAAAAACTTCTACTTCCACCCAATGTTATAACTGAATTTGTAACCTCCATGTAACTGAGCTTTGGATTTAGTAGCCTGATCTGATGCACCCTTCAACAGCATAACATTAAATTAAAAAAAGTGATTCTAACAAAATAAAGGTTTAGCTCTTGGTTAAGACAAATTTTTAAAATTTGAAAAAAGAACAACCCACAACACAGTTTTATGCTTTGCACAGTATTTAGTTTCTAAGCTATCATTGAGAATATTTGAAGTGTCAAATAGTTGTTGGGACTTGGGGGAATTACAACAGCCATTGGTTTCCTCCTACATGAAAGGTGTCAGTGAACAATACATCTTTTGTTTAGGAAAGTGTTACGGTTATGTATTAATTTTGTTATTTCTATTTGTTTTAAGAGAAATGCACACTTGAGACTTGTAACTTTCAGTGTTACTTTCCAATTAGTAGGTGGACACATCTTAAAGTTGGGGAGAAAAAGACAGACATTTTCTTCTTTGTAGCACATGACAGTGGAAAGATTTCTGTTGATATTTTCAATGGTCCCAGGTGAGGTAACAATGGTTTTGGATCCTTTTGATTAATTAATTAGAGGAATATATTTCATGTGTAAATTATGGAAACCAGAATAAAATTTGATTTTTCTCTTTCTTTTGTTCTCTTTATACCTTACTTTATTTTACCTAAATCAATCGTCTTTTAACTATATTTCTGAATTAAATGAAAAATCAATTAATAATAAAGATCCTGGTGTAAAACAGTGCAACACTTCCTGTGAAGTAGTACTGGAAACCAATACTTTCTATTTTTTTCATAGGGGGAAAAAAAAAAACACAAACACAAAACTTGTATTGCCTTTAGTTAGATTCTGTGGTGGGGTTTTTTTTGGGTTTTTGTTTTGTTTTTAAGATTAAACTCTTTAAATATACTTGAAAAAGTCTCTAAACATTCAGTACTAGTTGAAAAAATGTAAATTTTATGGATGTAGAGTTTATTGAATATTCTACCGTTCTTTGCTTTAATAAGTACTTTACTGGTAATACATCGAGGAAAATATAATGCACTTTACAGCTCAGCATGGATTTTCAGCTTAATGACCTTCTTCTGATTATGAGACTGTCTATTTCAAAAATGATTTGTTTAGAAACATAGTAATTCCTTCAGTTTTATCTCGCTTTTGAGTTACTATAGGGGAACAAAGCATCATGAAAAGCTTCAATTAAATATGTAAGATGAGGCTGAATACTCCTCATGCTGTTTCCACATTATTCAAATGTGTTTACTATGGAAAGCTTTTATTCAGGTTATTTTCATAACATAAATGTAACTGTAGCATGTTACAACTGCTTTTACTTGAACGACAACCTACATATTCAGTTAGATAATCTTCTGCAGAAGCTCCTGTGAAATGAGAAGGAAGAGTCTGCAAAGTATATCTAACTCCTGATGAAATACAAAGTACTGGAGCTCAGTTCAGCACCAGTGAAAATCTAAATTACATCCACTTGAAGTTGTACAGCATTGCTTATTCCATCAATTTCTAAGACAATGAAACTATCTGTATCCTCAAATGGATCTTGTCAGTTCTTTAAGATGAGCATAGGGATAGAAGGGATGTTTCTGTTCATGTTCATAGCAGTCTGTACATGAGCTCATAGGAGATTTGGGTCCCACTAAGTGGGGAAGGAAAGGAATTTTGTGTCCAGTTTCCAGTGGAAGTTCAAATATGAGATTGTCTCAGAAGTAATATGACTGAACTTTGCTTTCTGTACCTCTATTTTTTCAAAAACTCAGACTGAATGTTGTGCTTCCTGGCAGAGAAGGCAGGAGACCTACCTGCGATATAGAAATTACTATGTAAATGGGAGATGTTCCACTAAGCCCAGTTTTAGTGCTAATTCTGGTTTTAAACATGTAGTTAAGTCTGACTTGTTAATTTAAACGTCCACCAATAAAGGGGTGTCCTTACCTTGGCCTGAGCCAAGTACTTGCAAACCCCAACCAGTTCTGCAGTTAGGAGTCACTCCTGCTGCTGCATGCAGAACTTCTTGCAAGGGGATCTGAAGAACAGTGCGTTTTGGGGGGTCCTCCTGAGACCATCTGCAGGAGGACCCACTGTTAAGCACTTGGGGCTTTCTTGCCAAAGGTATTAAGTTTGTGCAGGGACCACAAACTGTCAACTTCTTACATGGAAAGGTATGACTCAGAACAGTCTTAAGTGTATCAGGAACTGGGTATTAATTGAGGTAGTCTCCACACTAACTATAAGCTCTGCTTTCAGAAGTACACACCAAAGAGGAAACAAAAATTCTTCTGAGAATTTGTGGTTAAGGTTTTGTTCATTTTGTGTTTTGATTCTAGCCTCTTTTTCTGTCATGCTTTAAATAGTTCTTACTTTCAGTTCTTACTTTCTCATAGTAGTAGCTGTAAAATCTTTGTTGCTAACTTTCTTAGTATGTATTTAAAAAGTGAGATGATAGTTTAAAATAAAGGTTGCTTTCCTGCCAGTGGCAGCAGGAGCAATCCTGTACTGTCAGTACACACAAATTCTCTTTGAACATGCTTAATGGTTTCTTTGACACTATTGTCAGGAATTTCATTGACTGATTTAGCCTTTCACTTTTGCCAAAAATGAAGCAATTAAAATGTTCTGACAAACAACAGGGATAAGCTTTCACACTCTGGAGCATTTGTGGCCTAGAAACCAGGGAGACGAGTTATTAATGAAATGAATCATTAGATAGTAGTCTCCCATTAATTTCAAATGGAGTTCTCTGAAGTTCTCCTGGGTAATAGGATGTGAAGTGACTTGTATTGACTTATCAAGAAAAATGCAAGGTGCTGTAGTAGAGAATTAGCTTAATAAAAGAATTAAATTTGTAAATACACCTCTTCAGAGTTACTTTGCATTAGCATTCCAGTTTAATTTGTGTTCCCACAGTTGATGTTGCTCTGCAAAACTGACACTCTTACCATGATGACACTCTTATCAACAAGTTCCAGCCCGGGTAGTGGTGCTGTATTTCACCAAAGTAAATTTCCCCTCAGCTTCCAAGT
The DNA here is from genome assembly GCF_000690535.1 of Cariama cristata. Lineage (NCBI taxonomy): Eukaryota > Metazoa > Chordata > Aves > Cariamiformes > Cariamidae > Cariama > Cariama cristata. The sequence continues at coordinate 23,227 of NW_009604473.1, read as the reverse complement.
GAGGACTAAAGCATTGCTCATCTTAGTTCAATCACACCAATTACTGAAATAAGTGGTCTGACTGCTGAGGCTTCTAATTTGCACATGTAAAGTCTTAAAGAAGTCTCAAACACAAACTAAAAGAAGCAGGATGTGGCCCAGAGGCCTGTGCTCAGGAGAAAAATGAGCAGGATTCAACTCTTGCTATAAAATTCATCTTCACTCCTCTTTCTGGCAGATAGCATTGCTGTTCATTGATAACATTCACATTTCATGCAACCATTTTAATACAACACTTGATTCTGCAAGTTTATTATTAGTAATAAGTCAATGCAAAATTTAGTTCATGGTATTAAAGAACTCCACTACAGAGATGCTTTAGAGGAAGAATAAATGAATGTGTCCTTACTGTATTCTGAAAATCTAGGGTTTTTTTGGTAGTATATACTCCTTTCATTTCCCCTGAATTTTGCCATCATATTGCACAGAATTCCTTAGGAATATTTTTTTCTACTTCTTTCAAAGAGTATACGGCATAAATAGCATAGTACTATATAATGAAGAAAGTTTTCTAAAAGAAAATGTTCATACTTTGATTTTCTTTTTTATTCAGTTTCTTCTCATAGGACTCTCAAAATCTTCTGAGGCAAAGTAAAATTACAGTCTGTAGCCAATAAGGCAGTGCATATGAAATGAAGAAGCATATTCTTCATCCAGTCTTTATCTGGAGAATTGTGTTGTTCTAACCTGTGTATACTGCTTTGTTTCAGTTTCCTAATTCAGCTTTGGTTTCTACAGTGTCTTTCATATTGGAGATGAATGATTGACTTAAAAAGGCCAAGTGAATGATTTGTTGATGGAAGAAGTTATTTCGAGGATTTATGGAATATCATTGGATTTTACATCTTAGCTAAATCTTATGAGAATAAATGTAGTTTGTGATCACAGGCAATTACAGAAACCAGCAGAACACCAGAAACTGCCATTTGCCCTTTCAGCTCTGAGAATCAAAATTTCCAACTCAGGGCGCTGTGCAAAAAATGGTTTTGCTGATGAATTTGAACAGAACTGCAGCAGAGTCCTGCAGCCAGTTAGGTTAATCAGAAAAAATGTTATTACCTTTTTCCCCAAGGATACCATTAATTTAACACTGGCAAGCTATCATTAGTGCTGTGTGAAATGACTAATTTTCCCTCAGGATGTGTTCACATGCGAGGCATGGGGTTTTCCATAAGCGTTCGCAAGCCTGTGTGAATCATAGGTGAGACTTTTGCTGCAAGTGTTAGGAAAAAGCTGCATATGGATTGTTGCTTTTGCTTTCAGTGTTGTGACCTTTGAAACACTTCATGCAGTATCAGAATTAAACTTTTAAGACTAACTTGAAAGAATCAAACACCCTTACATCTCCAAAAATGCTTGCTCTTTCTTGTTCAGCTCGTACTTGCACCTGTGTAACACTACCTTTCAGAAGATCCTGTCTCTTTCATGATCCTGCTGAGGTTTAGAACAGCATTTTTTGTTTGGTTTAAAAAAAACAAAACAAAAAAGCAAAACCCCAAAAAACAAAGATAAGGTGACCTTTTTTTTTTCCTCTAGAAGGTAGAACTCTGTGTCCAAAGAACAAACTTCTGATTCCTGTTTTTCAGCATTATTATACTACTGTTTTTCTACCTATTGCGTACAGAGTACATGCATACACATAAAGTTATTTTTTTCAAGGATTCGTCACAATAGAAATTTAAGTGCTGCAGCTGAATTAGTAGACTAATGCTACTCAAGCAATCCAGAAAGGATTCAAGGTACTTATTTGCAAAGGAAGGTCAAAAGCATCCAACACTAACTTCCATACCCAAAGTTTCTTTTTAAAAAAAAAAAACAAATAAACAAACAAAACCCCAAGAAAACTAAGCCACACAAATCACTTTACATGTCAGCAGCAAATACTTTGAGAGTTAAAAAAAAAAAAAAGCCTGTGATCTAAAATGAGATCAATTGCCTGAAAACATCTATGATTAACTCTACGCATTGTAGTCAACATGGTTTGTTGAAGTCAAGATGGTAGTTATATGCCTTTTATTGGCAAAGTGGTTTGTAACAGGACAAAAATCTGAACAGGGAGAAAGAGAGCGCTACCTTTTTTGGAGGAGGGGGGAAATGTTCGCTTTTCTGGTGCATTTTTTTTTTTAGTGAAATTTTCCTCTGTTGAAATAGCTTTGCAGTGTTCTGTTTTATCCTGTCTGCAGGCAGCACAAAGGACATGCAGTAATGATTTGGGTGCACGCTGCTGGATGTTAGTAGGAATGCGTTTGCCTTGTCTTGCTATGTTTTGATAACACATAGCAGTAAAAATAGCCATTATGCTCTCAGTCTCCAAATTATCTGACGCTATTGTTGAGAAATGGATTGACTTATAAACTTGAGTGATTTCATTCTTTGTCAGGAGACTTGGCTTTGTGACATTTGGGAAGTTACTTCAAATTCTTAATCCTCTTGATCTCTTCCCTAAAATATTTTAAAGGGGAGCTATTGTCATCTGTATGTTTGATATTTAAGCCAAACAGCTGCTGGAAAACAACTGTATCTTTGCAGAATGTAGGTATAAGAAGTGAAAAATAATATGCAAATTCACACATTTTCATGTCTTCTCTAACTCTTGCATATTTAATTTACATGGACACAGAGATACAAGTTTGTCGTTTTATGTGTGGTGCCGCATCCCAGCCCCTCCAGCCCCACAAAGCAGTCTAAGTGTAGGTAAGTTACTTCTGCCTCCTCTTTGACCTGTAGCAATTCCTATAAAAAATTGCATTTCCTAGACGTGGTGGCTGGATCAGCTCCTCTCTCTTCAGCTGTCAGCACATTAGCTCCTTAGCTAGGCAAGGAGGGTTTTGTGGTGTTGCACTTCCTCTGCCCATGGGTCGTCTTGAAGACATTGCCACTATGGCACTCTGCCTTAGAGCCGATGAATGAGTGATGTTCCTAAGCTAATACAGCATTACCCAATCCCATCACTAAAAGTGCAGATTTTCAGATCCGATGGAAATATACGTATGGCTACGTGGTCTCTGGTACGATCTGGTGGGGCTCTTGGAGGGGGTTGTGTAATGTTGTTGTTTTGGGTTTTTATCTCTTCATTTCATCCTTTTTAATCATAGAATGGTTTGGGTTGGAAGAGACCTTTACAGGTCATCTAGTCTAACCTCCCCTGCAATAAGCAGGGACATCTTCAACTAGACCAGGTTGCTCAGAGCCCCGCCCAGCCTGTCCTTGAATGTTTCTAGAGATGGAGCATCTACCACCTCTCTGGGCAACCTGTTGCAGTGTTTCACCACCCTCATTGTGAAAAATTTCTTTCTTATATGTAGTCTAAATCTACCTTCCTTTAGTTTAAAACCATTACCCCTTGTCCTGTCACAACAGGCCTTGCTAAGAAGTCTGTCCCCATCTTTCTTATAAGCCCCCTTTAAGTGCTGGAAGGCTGCTATCAGGTGTCCCCAGAGCCTCCTCTTCTCCAGGCTGAACAACCCCAACTGTCTCAGCCTTTCCTCATAGGAGAGCTGCTCCAGCCCTCTGATCATCATTTTGTCTTGTAAGTCTTGCCCAATCTGCTTGTAAGAGTCTCTTCACACAAAAACAATTGCAGAAGAATGAAAAGGATCACAACATAAACTGGTAAACAACATAAACAAATACCTGACAAAAAGTGCATCACAGTTTTTGAAGACCTTTAGTAGCCCTGATGCTGTACTCCCAACCCATAATTGTGCATCATGCTCAAGTCCTGTTAAAAACCTTCTAGAGTTTCAGCGTGGGTAGATGACATTGTGAACCAGGGACTGGAAATCCATCCTATGCTGATGGAGTTATAAAAATAATAACGAAATAACACTGAAAAGTTGTTTTATACAACCTTCTAAGTTTCTAACTTTTACTAGTATTCGACATTATATTGCATTTCAGTTCTTCTGTCCATAGAGTTGTCTAGCTTCTATAAAGACATAACTTCAAAATATTTGAGTTTTTAAAGCTATTTTTTTTGCAAACAAAAATAACAAGGATAGCCACAGAAATAGGACAGAGGTAGTAATTACATTATTAATTTAAAGAGATTTTCTTCTCACTCCTGCTAAGTTCATAAAATTATAAAATAACCTCCTGCTGTTAAATATAGTGTGAAAGAAATCACGTGTATATAACTGAATAATTGTAGTACAGTTTTAATCCACTGAATTATCTTTTCAAAGGGCAGCTTATTAAGCAATCATATTTATTTTAATTGTACCCCCCCAATTTTTATATATATATATATAAACAATAGGCAATTTCATGAAAATAAGGTATATACTAGTTAAAGTTTGCATGTTGAGTAGATATACTTTTGTCTTTTTAAATGTGAACACACATGACATGGAATATGCAGTTGTAGGAGCTTTGATCAGCATGATGACACTTTTTTTTTTTTACAAAAAATCTCATTTCTATGGAATTACAGAAAGATAAAATATTTCACAGAATTCTGTCCCCTTCTAAGTATACCTAAAGTTCATGAAAAAACCTAAAAGTTCTTAAAAAACTAAACCAGGACTATTCAATGATAACTTTGAATAATCAATGTTTTGCAGATTCTGAGTTTCAGGTTCTCAGCACCAAAGGACAGATTGTTGCCATTTCTCCTGGCAAATTCATTCCACATCTCATAGTAGTACTTGTCCATTTCATGTGGATATGACACTCCTGAGAAAGTGGCATAATGGAGTTTAACAAAGTTTCAGAAACTTTGGATATGGGATTATGAGTCCTGTAAAATCTTGTTGAAGTGCTTCTAGCAAATCCAGGCTCTGCTTTTACCATGTTAACAGAGATGGAATTTTTTTCTACTGCCAGATACAAACCACTAGGAAAAAGCACAGATATTATTTAAATTAATTTATATTAAGAGGCAAACCCCTTAAATTTCTCAAATGAAATGAGTTCCATTTGTAAGTTTTCTTTGAATAATTTCACATTATTCAAGTCTTTTGGATATTGTTATTCAAGTCACTCCTTATGTTGCTTGCATGCCTTTCTCTGGAGTGACAGCTGCTTCTTGCAATTGTGTGTGTGAATATATTTTTTTTTCCTGAAAAGATTCCAGGAAGAAACGGCAAAACCTTTTGATTAAAGCCCTGTTTAGCATAATGAAAGAGAAAGGATACACATGAGAGCCGATTACCAGAGGGACTGAGGGCTCATAAAGCTGTAGCAAACAAGCCTGGAGAGAGAGTGGAGATCTCTTGCCCTTCCCTCTGGTACGTGTAGAAAGCCAAGGGGAATGGGAGTCCTCCATCTGGAGAGACTCAGGACCTGAGGAGCCTATGCACAACCCAACCCTGGGGGTGGCTGGTCTAGTCTCTGTCAGCACTGTATTGTCATGGGCAGGGGTGAGCTGCTGCCCTCATGCAGCTGGAGCTGTGCTGTTCCAGCCCCTTCCCCTGGCTCCCATCTTCACCTCCCTGCTGCCCCACAGTGAGTGGGGCAGGGTGAGGAGGAAACCTACCTCCTGCTTGCCCCCAGTGTGGTTCCCACAGGTGGCCCCAGGTCCCAGCAGCTCCAAAGGATCACACAGATGGTTAGTGTCTACAGGGACCATACTACTGGTTCTCGTGAGATCTGGACAGTGTCCATTTGCTTTCAACTAGCTGGAAACAAAAATACTTTGATATTTATCTTCTTGAATAGGAAATAAGATTTTCATATGCAAGAACACTACTGCAACGGAAGGTTGCCCTTGGGACGATTTCAAATTCTAAACCATATTTACCGTAGGTCTTGTGGAAATAGATTACATCCATCAAGTTAGCTGGTATGCATTTGATCAAAGCTGCATGATAGATTGCATGGTGGATCGTATATACTAGTGAAAACAGCAAAGAGCACTGAAATAAGAGAAGATCGTATTTTAAAAATCACGCTACTCTTTCCTGTGACAGTATTGCTTTCTGTTCTGTAGTGATAGTTCCTACGTTCTTTCAGTATTAGGAGACTTAAAACAATGTAGAGAATTTCTGAATGTTAAGAGATACTGCTAATAAAGGATACTAGAAACTGGGTCAGCTTGTATTTAAATAATTAAGATAACACTATAATTATGTTTAATGAGAGAGATCACTAAATATCTTTGTTCTATAGAATTTTGGTCATTTATCTTGAAAATATAAATTGACTCTCAGGATACAGTATTGAAAGGTAAGCACATCTGGGGATCAAACTGAAAGGTTTAGGCTGCGTTGTTTAAAATGATTCTTTAGAAACCAACAAAAGCACCACTAAATCAAGCCATAAATCAGTAACGACATCTCTTTCTGTATTTTTAGCATTGTAGATGGCACTGGTAACCATGCAAAATGTGAAATTGCATGGTGTATCTGTTGCACGTAATAGTTAATATCTGATTGATTTGTTATCTTTCTACATGGTGAACCCCACAGATTTTGCATATTAAGATAGCACTAGAATTCCAGCAAAGTTTTTTTTCCTCAGGGAGGATGATACTGTGGGTAACTATGCATTAAAAAGTTTATCATAAACAGACTAACTACCTGTGAAATATTATTGACAGCATATTAAACAAATTGGGTATTTTATAGGTACTACCTTATGAAAACCTTAGCGCTAATGTTATCTGATAAATGCCCCTGTAGCTTGCCGATTTCTAGTCACAGGCAATGAAATCGCACTGGCTTGGTTCAGAGACAAACACTGCAGACCCAACAATATTTTATCTTAATTTAAACCTTAATCCATTTAAATAGAATCTGCACTGTAATAGTAGCGTTAAATCACAGACACGGGAATAGTGTTAACAGCAGGACATTATCTTTTATTGAGGGCAAACAGCAGGGTTGCTGCTAATGAGGACATCATCAATTTATCAGTTAAAGGTCAATCTAAAAGGATTTCTGCCCTTTACCCGTCCCCCACCCCCCATGTTTTCTGCTCTACACTGTTGCTGTCTGGACCCTGAATTATTTTTATCAATCATTCTATGCTATGACAGGAGATATCTTAATGTAATGTCTGCATAATGTTTACAAAAAGTACAGATTTACCAAGCTGGGAAATTCTGCTTTCTTCCTCTTCTTGTCATTTACTAAGTTGCTAAAGTATTTCCTGCTACCTTTATATTTCAAATGTTAGTTTAATATTTTTCTGTCCTGCCATTTTTCCTGAAGTTGCAGGTCGCTTTTAAATCTTAACACAAAAGAAATATTTGAGGGTATGAATTTCCTGGTGACTGACATGTTTTACTGGAATAAATCTTGCAAAAGGATTCAGTATCCTTCACATATTATGTGGCTATCAAAGACAAGAGCTTCTTAATTCAATATTGAAAATTACTGGTTCATATCTTCAAAAGGCTTCTTGATTGCAAAAATATGAAATAAGTAAGATATAATTCATTCCTTATAGTGGTATTTTAAAGATTAGAGCAATTGAATCACAACTTATTCAATAGTAAAATCAAATTTAGATTTTATCATAAGAATTTAATTACTTTTAGCCTTCTCAAGCTTGTGCCATATATTAACTACAACATAGCAACCAGAAAGCAATTTTATATTTCTTTAGTGGAGCTGTTAAACTCACATTATCCCTTTTCACAGTTCATGCTCTCTGGTGTGGTTTTCCACTTGCCAAGGAATGAGACCTTGAGAATCAACTAAAAGAAACAGTATGTTTTCTTGCACCTAACTGGGCAAATGTTGTTCTGTTTGAAGTTGCAAATCAGCTAGTTACTTGTAATTTCATTATCTCTAGACATAAGGCACTTGGTAATGGTGACACTTTTGCTTTTCTTATTTTTGTATTTGTTTTAATCCGTTAGAAGCTTAAGTCTTCATGTTGATTCTTGTCACACTTTTTTTTTTTCAATTTCACTGTATATGGATTTGTAGTTTAAAGACAGCAATTTAAAAACCTTGACAAGAAGATCGCAAGTTTATTTTGCTCTTCTCACTAATTCAAAATGTTCTTTGGTTTAAACAGATCTTTTTTAATGTAGAAAGAAAGTTTAACATTTCTGCACAGAAAATCCAAAATGCAGGAAATCCAGTATTTAGGACTGTAGCTTTAAAGTAAGACCACAGTTGCATGCAGACTTGCACTGTTTTAACATTACAATTACCATGATTGTACCCAGGAGTCCCTCTCAATGACAGCACCCCTATTGTGCCAGATTGTGTACAAGATCCGAGTTACAAGTTTCAAAGGAGACAGGAGTTTGTGCAAGAAATGTGACCAATGGACAAGGGGCGACAGACAGGCAGCTACCAGGAAACAAGAAGACAATAATGATCATCATGATAAATGCTAGTTTCAGCACATATGCTTAAATTATTAGGTTTTTAAACTAATTTACTTAGTGGATAGTCTTAAACAGGTTAAAAATGGATGATATATTGATTTTGCTTTATCTTGTAAGGAATCACTTTGACCTGGGCTGATGTTTCAGGTTTAAAACAATTTAAGAGTGTCTGCACAGGACTTTTGCACCACTTTAACTAAATTAATCTTGAATCTATTTAATTTGGGCTGGTACAATGTTTTGGACAGGAAACACTGTATAAAATACTTAGAAGTAAATATAAAGTGGTTCCAATCCCAAATTAATGATCAGACTCTGCCTCCAGTTACTTGAATGTCATGGTCTATTAAAATTAGTAGGATTACACTACATCTGGGAAAAAAACTTCAGCCAAAGTTTTGCCTTATTGAAAACCACTGTGGTTTTGAGGCGTAACTTCATCCAGATGACGAGTAAAGGCTTGAGTTTTTTTACACATAGATAGATCTTCAATTTAATGCTTCCAGACTTCTAGGTAATAATCAGTAAATTCCACAGGGTGGAGGTGGGGGCGTGGGGAATAAATATAATGACAAGCTATGTGTTTACATTCTGATTTGGGCTGCTTCTTGGCTCTTCTTTTAATCTTTAGGTAGAAAATCTGTTTTGTTTCTCAAAAGTACTATAGTGATCCTGAATCTGCCTTGCTTCTACCACCTCTTCTGAAGGATGCTTCCGCGCACAGACAGTTCTTATACAACCTCTGCTTCAGGTCCAGCTTGTGTGCTGTCTCATCAACTCCATGCAGCTCTGAGGTAAGAAGTCAGCACTATGTGTTGTACCATTCAGTGAGCGTTCCCCTCCTGGGATATGTCCATTGAAGCTTGGTCACGATTTCTTTCAGAAAAGAGATCTACGGTCTAAGCACATCCTAGCTTAGAACTGAGTCCTTCAAATTCTCTCCATTATTTCTTTCTAGCCACAAAAGAATGAAGGGCAACGTACTTTCTTGCTCCTGCCTAAGGGTAGGCTGTTTCACAGTTGTCTGGTGTTTAATCTTAAAAGGTGTATACATGTAGCTAGGTAGATAGCATCTTGCAGGAGCTTTGGTACTAGCAAGTAATGTGGTACCTAAATGTTGAATTTGTTCTCAGACATACTCATGTCCATGTAAGAACGCATACCTGGATATATGCCTTGCAAAAATGCAGGACTCCAAAGTCTAAAATACATTGGTGGTATTGTAGAAACTGCATGTAGAGGATTCATGTTTTTTTGGTTGTGGTTTTTTTTTCTTTTCTTTTCTGCAAGGGCGGGAGCATAAGTGCTGCTTGATAAATCTTAACGATAATAAAGATCAATACACAGGAGTATATTTATTGCTGTTTGTAAACAAAAAATATAAAATGATATCTCAACTGCTGTAAAAAGTGTTGATGAGGCCCATTTAATTCATGGATATTGCTGATATGTTAATTCAGTGGTAGCTTTGGGATGATAGAAACATATATCTCTGAATTTACATTTGCAGCAAAATGAGAAACACTAGAAATATGGTTTAAAAGCAAGTTTGCTGCTAGTTTACAATAGCAGAATCCTACTCTCACTTGATTTATAATGAGAAAAGCCTCCATGTAAAAATTCAGCCCTGTAGTTTGTCACAAATGCCGGAAAAATAATGTTGCAGATAAAACTGTGTGCTAGTCTCCCTATAGGCACAACATTACAGAATAAATACGAGTGTAGCAGGCTTGGTTTTAATTTAACAGTTTTAGAAAATTTACTGTGGCAGGTCCAGTTGGGGATATTTCTCATCTGAACCACCCAAAAATTGAAAAGGGCAAAAATTCATACATTCTGGGGTCAGAAAGACGAACCTCCTTTTAGACGACTCCTCAGCTCTGCTCCCCCAAAAAGATACTTTCTTTGTTAAGAAACAACTGAAATGAAACACTGTGAAATCACAGTGTTACAACAGTCATATTTTTTTCAGATACATTTCCATATCTGGAAACAATGTGTCATGCATCTTCTCAAATTAACTAAATGGAGAGCTTCTTAAATCTCACCTTTCAAAAATAATGGTCCAGTGAGAGAGAGAGATAAAGTTGCTGAAGTATTAGCAAATAGGTTAAACTTTCCAAGCTGCTTTAGAGGCATCCAAATGTGAAACCATATGGGCAAAATTCTACTATCAAAATCACACACGCTGCTTCCTGAAAATTAATTTAAAGTAAATATGTTACAGGCCAGAATGTCAACTTGATGCTCTATGGGCTTTTTTCCATGTTCTAAAATGTGCATTGCTCCAGAACTCCACACTTGCTGCAGATGGTCAAGCTTCAAAATGGGCTTGGTTTGGGCAACAAGTGGTTTGCACACCGTAATTTACTTTCTCCTTGTCTGAAGTGGCATGAAATTCACCTCTGAAGTGAGCTTTTTCTGACCACCATGTAAACACATTTCACTTACTTGTATTTTTTCTTTTTTATTGATGCATCTCATAATGAGCTGATGTGTATGAGATTTGTCATAGGGGAAATTTGTGTAGTTATTGCTGATGATACAAACTGAGTGTAAAATTACTTATGCAAGTTTGAGCTGTCATAAATAAGGTCAGAAAGTTCACCAGTGAATTAAATTCCTGGTTTGAGGCAGCGGGACTGGGCTAAGTTACCAGGTGTCTTCCTTCACCTTACCAGCTATGCTGGCATCTCTCTTGAAGAATAAAATCATTTTAATCCCCTTTTCCCACAGGTGGATGACGGTGCTGCACAGAAGGTGATTTCCAATACTTACAGTCTCTAGTTTGAGATTTTTAGAAACCCAGCTAACTTTCTCAGTGACCTTATGTATGTCACATTCAGCACCAATAAAAATAGCTTTTTGGTTTATTGCATTTGGTCTCCCACTACTCTATAGCTCTGTTTATTGTACTAATAACCATAGCCTACAGTTTCTCAGATTTTATACTCTGTTGTTATTTAGTTAGTTGTATGTTCTGTTCTCATCAAATACCTGTAGCTGTTTTGAAACAGTTAGGGCCAGGCCATAAAAGAAGTCGAAACTGCAATATTCCATGCTGCTGAACTAAATTTTGTGTGTCTATTTTCACAAAGTTTCTTCAGCCCTTAGTGAGGAAACCCCAGGACTAGGCAAATAAGCCATTGAGTGGCAGCTGAATGCAGACATTGGAAAAATAATTCCAGCATATTTTAATACGAATGGAATTTACCACTCCTTCCTCTTCCCATTTCCCTGAAATGAAAGCCTGAAAAATTTTTCTTCTGCATAAAAAAGAGTAATTTAGGCTTTTTGGGGAAAAAAAAACCCACCTATTATCTTCATTTCCCTTCCCTTCCCCAGAAATCTAAAGCTCCAGAGACAAAAAGAGCTATGGCCTCTCCTCATTGCTTTGGGATTGCCCCCTGGCATCCAGCCCTGGAAGTGAAACTAGCTTTCTACCCTCTGCCCAAGGGGTTTTAAACCAGCCTCTTCTGCCACCCTTGGCCTGGGGGTGCTCCCCTGGCCACTGACGTCCCAGCTACTCTCCTCCAGTCACCACAACTTTCTCTAGCTGACACTGGTTTGTTCTGTAGCATGAACGTTCACAGGAAATGTAAACTAGAATCCCCTGTAACTTGTAACTTGCTTCTCCAGTGAATATCCTACTCACTGGGTTAAGTGATGTTGGACTAAATTATACAGCATGAAACTGTTCCAGCAGGCAACTGTACAGGGTGCCAGTTTCAGCCTTCTCTTTAAAGGTAAAACTCTTTTCCTTGGGTATAGATTTCATCCCCTTAGATTAATGGTATCATTCCACTGTCTTTTGGGGAAGAATACTCATTTTAGGCAAGCTTCATCCCTCTGTAGCTCTATATCCTGCACAGAACACATTACAAAAGGACAATTAAAAAAGCTAGCATACTAGATGAAAAGGTTGCTCTCTGCTCTCCTTTCCAATACAAGAATTCAGAATAAAGGTATTTTCCTGGAAACTGAATATATGAGTTTAATCTACTGAGGGAAAAGAAGGAATGGAATTGATATTTTTCATATTTCTCTACTGAATTTCAGTGTGCTAATGCATTATCTGATCCATTCCAAACACACCAGGGTTATAGCTCATGTGCAAGCCATCTGTGTGATACATGTGCAATTTGTTCATAGCTTCCCAGATGTATTAGAGCCACTGCATAAGAGCTGAAGGCTAGGGAACAGAACTGCACTTGCACATCCATACGATCTTTACATGCCTGTTGAGTATTTGACTGAGATTTCTGGAATTAATTCAATCAGGGGTACAGCCTTCATAGAATCCAAGAAGAAAAGACAAAGGCTGCAACTCAGTCAAAAAAATCCCTAAGCAAAAACATGCTCAGAAACTCAAAAAAACCCCAAATCTGCTGACCTTGTTGCTTGAGCAAATTTGCACCTAGTAGCCTCACTTCTCAGAGCCCAATTGATATGCCCCGACCCCTGCATTTCTTAAATGACTTGGCTCAGGTCTGTGATTCCATCTAATAAGCATACCACAAAGATAGGTACCAGGTTATGGAGATTCTAGAGGGGAGAAGAAACTGAAAAAACACCACATATTGTAGAAAGGGGGTTTCTATTGCATTTGAGGAAAAGTTTGAAATTATTATTTTGGGGACAGCCATAGCAATGAAGAGGAAAAACATGTCTTTCTTCGAAGAACTAAAATATTATTGCAATGGAAGAAATCTCATTCATGCTTATCAAGCCTAAACACAGGGAAACAGAAAAGAACTGGAGAACTAGAATGGTAGAAATATTTAAAGGAATTCAATCTGAATTTAATTTATTTCTGGGATGTTCAATCTTTCATGTTTCAAATATTTCACACAATTTAGGCTATTTTCTTCTTCCAGTAGAGAGTAACTGAACTGATCAGTTCTATTCTGTGCATTTCTGAAATTGTTGCTGTTTGAAACTAATACATTGTAACTATATGACGGCTTTTAAATGCGACCAAAAATAAAGCAAAAGTTTGAAGGGTTGCCTTGGGCACCTACAGAGATTGGATGATTAAGTGAAACTGAGTGAATAATATGTAGTGAATAATACTCTCAAAGAATTTTTGTCCTTTTTTCTCTCTACTATTAATGTAACTGCAATCAAATCGTGATTTGTACAAGTTTGCTATTCATCTTAGTTAGCCTATTCTTAGCAGTAAGTTGGTTTGTTATTATTTTATGGACAGATCGTAGTTGCTACTGTAGCACAGAGAAATCTGCTGTAGTGATAGTTGTTAGTGACTGATCACTTAGGCTTGTATTTGTAATTTTCTTTGACTAGGTACGACTTAGGACATATAGCAATCAAAATAATAATCAAAAATAATTTTGATTAATGCCTTTGTAGAACATACAGGATTATGCAGTGTATTTATGAAACTGAGTGATACCAACACCAGTATCTTCAGAAAAAAATGTAATCCCATTGTGTAATCAGAAGCTTGAAGTCCCACAGCTTTAGCATTTTTGTCTACAGTTTTGTGCATTCAGATTTCCTGGTCATGAACCACAAGGCCCAAAGCATTTTTCCTGTCACTGAAAAAGACCAATGAGGTGTTCTTTGGTTCATACCCTTTGATGGATAATGGAATGTAATCCCATTGTGTAATCAGAAGCTTGAAGTCCCACAGCTTTAGCATTTTTGTCTACAGTTTTGTGCATTCAGATTTCCTGGTCATGAACCACAAGGCCCAAAGCATTTTTCCTGTCACTGAAAAAGACCAATGAGGTTCTTTGGTTCATACCCTTTGACGGATAATGGAAGTAAACTGTCCACAAGCACCAGCAGTATGCCCTTTCTTTATGCAGATTAGTAAAACTTGACAATTCAGTTGGATGAAAGTAGCAGTAGGAGCTCAGAGAGAGTTAGCGGCTAAACTATTAGGCTAATCTGATCAAAAATTGGATTTGATGAATTGGAGGTGGGTGTGTTTGATTGCTTTTTTCATCCACTTCATTTACTGTGGCATTGATCTAATTATTTATATGGTGCCACAGGCATGCCAGACATTTTATAGGCAGACAGTAAGACAGGGTCCTGGCCCTAGCAAGCTTGCAACTCAATTTAATATTCCCTGAAAGTTTGAATAAAGGTCAATGTATGGCATAACTTTATGCATACTTACAGAGTCAGTGAATGTAAACTATAACTACTTTGTATGTATACTAATTAAAGTTCAAACGTTCTCTTAGTTTTTTGCTCCAGGCTGAGAATAGTAAGTCAATATTTTGTTATCACTCGAGCACAACCTCAGAAGCAGTGCAGTCCTGATTTTAATATTGATTTCTACATTGTACATGAATTAACATGTGTCTTGCTTCTTGAATCACAGATCTTATTTCCTGTATGTACTTCACAGAAGAGCTTTGGAATAGCAATGAGCAGTTTATCATTTTACCCATTTAAACTGGGGCTGGGCATATAGAAAGCACCTAAAGTGTAGACATATATGTTTTCCCAAAAATTTATCATAAATGTGTTTTGCATGTTAGCTAGAAGAATAAATAATGTTTCTGGTTTGGCACAGAAATTGTGACAATTCATCTGACTGAGTATGAGTTCCCTTAAAACCTGGCTTGTGAGCAAAAGTGCATCAACTTTTTAATCTATTTATTAATTTATGAGAAGGAGAATGTTATGAATCAGAGTTTAATATTCTGAACTTCATTCTAACTCCAATATATGCTGTTAATCTGACATAGTTTGGTGATCCAGCTTGTTTCTCAGATGCTATCAAAATGCAGTATATTGGAGGGGAACAGATTAAGAAATTGTTATATCCATTTGAGACTGGGTTATTCCTGAAAATTATCCATATTAGACTGGCATTTAATGTTGTAACAAGATATGTTCTGGAGTAAATATGAAGTTAGTGACTCTTGCTTACCATAACCTTAGAACACCTGGGCCTCAAAATGTTATAGTCCGTCTCTCCACAAGACATAAAAAATTAATACCTAATTCACTCATGAGAAATGTTTGTTTCATTTTGTACCTTTTTCTTTCATTTGAGATGAATAACGGGATGATTCAAAATTTTTGATGCAGGTCTTTACCTGCTTCCAAATGTTCCAAAATATATTTTACCCTTTAGATTTGTTTTTAATATCAATCATTTCATGAAGTATACTGCTAGATATAATGAGACTGTCCTTGGGACCCAAGTTCTCTGGTAAACTCACATAATTACTTGGTTCACTCTGCATTAAAATGACATACCTCCATCTTCTGGTACCCCTCTAGTTCTCCTGTAACATATCAGGGTATGACTACTTAAAAAGCTAAGTGAAACAGGATTGCTGCCCCAGACTGTAGCCTGGTTTATTGCAACTCCTTCTCCTATTCTTGCAAGAACAGCTAGTCTTGGAGAGATGAAGGGAGGAAAAGATCAGATGGTAAAAATAAAAAGAATTGTGCTAAGATCAACCCTTTTTACTCAAATCGCACTCTCCCCAGGAGACACCAGCTGAATATTGCATCTGGAGTTAAGTACATCTGGGAGCCTAAGAGATTCCCAAAGAGAATCCATTTAATGTTTCAGAGACCACAACGAGCTTTAATTAAATCACTTGTCAGAGATACACATCTGCAGGTTTGACTGTTGAATTTCCCCCTTACGATGTAGCATTTTATAAGACATGCTAGAGGGATACTGATTCTTTATACAGTTTAACATTCCCCTCCAAGGATGTGTTGCTTCTATAATTAGTGCTATTCTTTTGATGCATCCAAGCATTTTTTTTCCGTTGTAACTTGTGTTTGTTTTCATTAGGTTGCCATGGAAATCTTGGAAATCATTGTCTTGTAATGGATTTCTTGAAGTTCAGCAGCTATATAAGTAGATGTGAGGAATTCTAGTTAGGATTGCTTCCACTAGACTATACAATGCTACCCTCTAGTTCTTTTACAGTACAATAGCACCTTCCTTTAATTCTTTCTGCAGGTGTAACAGACTAAAAACATATTTAATAGATCTGGATAAACTTTTTTTTGTGTGTGTATTTTGGCTGTCAGCTCTGAGGAGAAAAAAAAATCACCCTACTCCAGTGCACCTACTGTTGGAAGGAAAAGAGCTTTCCAAGAGTGTTTGTCATCGAGATTAGAAAGAAAGTTGTTGAAAATATTTGCTGCTGTGGGAGGACAACATTAATATGCTACTTGTCTTTTGCTGCTGCAAGCTGTCAGAGGAAAAACACTGAACAAACAGTCCTAATACTTTGGGAGCTGAGCTGTACTGGCTATGTTGGATCTTGTACTCATCTGCCTGATAAGCATTCAGCTTTCAGATCCAAATCTTTTCAAGAATAGCAACAGGAACTAAGACAACCCACAGCCAAAGCTACCTTTTAATCTAGTTATGAAGTTGCTTAACTTGAAAATATAGTAAACTGTTGACCTAATTAACCCTAGCTGCATGGGTAAGAATTGTTCAAACATAGTGGTTTTCAAGTGTTTGACATAATCAATATCCAGGCTTTTTGGTATATTACATAGTTTCTCCTGTTGTGCTTCAGATACTGAAACCTAAGACTGAAATCATCCTTGGCCAAGATTCCCTAAAAATATGGTCATCACTAATTCTTTTCCCTGTTTGTCTCACTGCTCTGGACATACCACCATGGTACAGATCCTGTGTGACACACAAGTGCATAACCCCCCAGTCAGAAAGTGCTCATGTCATTGTAGATCACAAAACAATAACTGGAGAGATTTTCAGATAAAATAACTGTGCTTGTTCAAGTTACAAATACGACACAGTAAATATGCAGAGGCTAATATGTAATTACTATAGTGTCTTATATACACCTCGATTCCACAGGCTGTGACACTCTTTGTGGGTATACCAAGCATTTAAATTGCGATAGTCAACCCTTACTGTAAGTATTGAAGACATCTCTTGTTCAAATCAGTTTCAGCACAACAACGTTCAAACACAAAGTCTCATTACATTTCATGTGAGAAAAGTTACCTGAATCAGTTACCAATGATCTGCAGAAATGTAGTAAAGTGGAATGGAATAGAAATCTATTATTTAATTGTTGAGAGCATCTGAGTATTTAATGTAAATATTTGAGATTTTAAATTTTCCAAACTTGGGAAAAGTCTAATTCTGTGGTCTGAAATACCACTGTTTGACAGTTATGCTAGCTTTAAATAACAATGCATCCTGCCTTTTCTTCTATACATACTTCCATGTTAATCAACATTTCCCAAAATTGAAGTAAATTGTGGGGTTTTCCATTATAAAAGCACAAAAGAATTTAACTATGTAATGAAATGCATTAATAATAATGTCACTGGACTCACTAATAATAGTTTACAGCTAATCCTCTAAAGATTTAAAATTTGGTTCAAAAGTTTACCTGAAGCTTATCCAATCTATGTGTATCTCCAGGGATGTACAGTATTTTATAGGAATTTGTTCAGGTGCATCCTATATCCAGCTGGTCTGAAAGAGAAGTAAAAAAAACTTTGCTGAGTGGTATTTCAGCACTCAAACTCTAGAGGTATCAGAAACTTTAAGCTACAGAACACTGCAAAACTAGCATGAGTGAAATTAAGGATAATGGATGGACATTTAAAAAAAAATAAAAATGAAGTTTGAATTTTGGGTGAGAGTTTGGTGTGCATTGGTTTTCTCAGTTCCGAGAATTAATCTAGTACTTAGCAATGAATTTTTAAAATGGATGGAGTGTCTCAGATTTATATTTTTATAATTTTTAAAAAATGAAAAACCCTGTTTTTTTCTCCTCATTTTTAGTTCCTAATGTTGAGAACTCTGGCCTTGTTGAAATTAAAGCATGTGAAAAATATGACTATTTCGGATTCATCCATCCTTGACTGTCATTTTGACATGGGAGGATTGTGTGGAAAAGCAGCAATCAGTTCACAAAAAGAAAGATCTCACTTGAATTATAACAAATGGTCAAAGAAAGAGGAGAGAGATTTGGAATTTGGCATTTATTTTTGTTTTTGTAATTCATTTTTTACATAGATTGGACATCTGTTAAGCAGAAAATCTTGTTTATTTGTTGTCTTTATATGCCCCTTGTCTCCTGACACACAGTAGCACACTATTTGTGCAGAAGTGCTAATGACGGCAGGTCGACAAGCAGGAGATGCGATGTATCTTGGGTTTGATTTCTCTGAATGCACAGACAGCATTTCCAGGATGACCGATGTTCACAAATGTGTGAGTAGAAATCCGAAGAGGTCAGTCTGGGAAGTGTGTTGCTGTGACTTCAGATTTATCTGACAAGTCATGTTTTGTGTTTCGTGAATGCTACCTCGTCTTTCACAAAATCAATACAAAACAGTACCTCCTGAATCAAGAAAAAGAGAAACTGGGTTCCCAAAATAGACACAAGCAAAACTTGTGTCTTTCAACTTGTGGTATCTAACTTGGTGAACGAAGATAGTGAAGGAAGATAGGTGAAGGTCTTAATGTCTCTTTATATTGCTGTACACCAGGAAGTTATTTTTGTCTAATACACAAAACGATGAAGTGATATGTTTGCAAAGTTGGCAATGAGTGAGAGTTTTTAAAATCCAACTGTGACCTCAAGGAAGGGTGGGAGAGTGAGGACGATGAAGGAGCATGGTCTCAGGATGGCATGGGCAGCCTAATGGCTCCTCGTCCCTGGAAGAGCAGGCGCTCTCCCTTCATTTCACACCTCTAAATTCCTGACAGCAGTCCTGTCCCCACTTTTTCTCCATATCTGACGTTTCTTTGACCCTTACATGAACTGATCTGTTTCTTCGGTATTATAGAATTAAAGCAGTCTAATTTGCAGGTATTCCTTGCAAGCTTCAGTGAGTCAAATTAGCCCACAGAAGACTCTGATGAGGGGTGGGGATGGGCAGTGGCCAGAGCAGGGAGAGCATAAGAAAGAGGTGGAGGGGCCAGTAGTTCAGTGAGCCATCAAAGGGCTTCCCATCACCCTGTAGCCTATCCCATTAGGCCAGGAAGAGTTTTAGGAAACTCTTCTTCAAATTCTTTGTGAGTTTCAGAGGTCAGTGGCTTTCACAGAAAAATTAGCTCAAGAAACCCCTGCCACCTCCCAAAGGCAGCAGCACATTTCTCCTCTCCATCCCCATTCCCTGCCTGGCACACCTTGCAGTCCCTCGCTACTCGGTTTTGCCGCCCTGAAGGCTGGCGTGGCTGCACTGCGAATTGAACTGCAGACACTAACTGGGCCATGGTTGCTGCTCCTCTCTCAGAGGAAGGAGGACAGCAGTTCACCTGCAGAAATACCAGTGATCCAGCTCCTCAGTTCACCTTGCAGGTGGCTCTGGTGTGTGGAACCAGAGCCATACCAGTGTGGTGTGTGGACAACAGCCAGTGTCTGGGTTTCGAAATGTCTAAAGCTGGTCCCTTAAAAAAGTGATCCTACTGATGCAGTTGATCGTGCTGAGAAGCCTACCAGAGAAGTAGGCTTCTTTGATTTTGTTTTACCATCTCTGAAATGCTTGGGATCCCTTTCAGTTGAGAAATACTGGAAAAAATTTTAAGAACTTACTTACCGGTTCCAGGTGCCTGAATGCTGCAGGGCGGCCTCTGTGAGGAGAGGCCGGGGCTGCCCCGTGCCGGACACAGCCCGCTCCAGACGGCTCCAACCGACCCCCCCACAGGGCACGGCCCACATGGCGGTGCCTCGGGGAAAGCCGGGGTGAGGAAGGGCAAAACGCTGCCGGCAGTGCGAGGTGAGGGGGAAAGTGTAGGAAACAGCCCTGCAGACACAAGGGGAGAGCAGGAGGGGGGAAGAGGTCATCCAGGCGCCACAACAGGGGTTCCCCTGCAGCTCCGAGAGAGACCAGGGTGGATCAAACATCCACACTGCACCCACGGAGGACCCCACGATGGAGCAGGGGAAAAGTGTGAGGAGGAAGGAGGGGCAGAGAGGAGCTTGTGTGGACTTACCACAGCCCCCGTCCCCGTGGAGAGGCAGAGGAGTGAGCCATGAAGGAGCAAAGGTGAGCCTGGGAGAGAGGGGCGGGGGGGAAAGAGTTTTAGGTTTTGCCTTTGTTTCTCACCATCCAAATATGTTTTAACTGGCAATAAATTAAATTAATTTTCCCCAAGCCAAGTCTACTTTGCCTGTGACAATAGGAGGTAAGTGATCTCCCTGTCTTTATCTCGATCCATGAGTTTGTCAGTCTGATTCCCCCAGCCCGTCCTGTTGAGAAAGAGGGTGGGAGAGAGACTGGGTGGCACCTGGAGCTGGCCAAGATCAATCCACCGCAATGGGGGAAGTAATTAGTAAGTCTAGTGATAAAGAATAGTGCCTAGCTATAGGAAAGAGCCAGAACAATTTGCAGATGTAAGGATGTGACGTACCACCACCACATAGGCAAGCTCTAAAGCCAGACTACATAGTCTGGGGGAAATAGTAAGATGAAGTAGTGGGTATAGCCTACTTCTGCTCTCGCAAACCTTCTGAATTTTGAATGTAAACAGATGTCTTTGGTGTTCATACACTGAGCTTTCTTCCACAGCCCTGAAAGGGACAAACAATGTCCTGACTGGCCATTGCAGAGCCTGAGGATGCTTCTCCTTGTATCAGATGCCTTGCTTTATAAAACAACATCCGTACTTAATAATACTTCCAACATTTGTTGGATAATTTCTTTTTATGTTCCTCGTCATGACTGCTTTTCATAGCTCTGCTTTCTTGTACACCTAACGGACTCTTACTCTGTCAATTGACCCCAGTAAACCTAACAACTTCTGAAAATCATTAGATCTGAAAGGAAAATGCATAAAGTAGAAAATAATGGCACCTTTTGTTACAGGATTGCTTGTGTTTCTAAAAGATGCTGAATGTCTTTTTGAAACTAAAGAACATTGCATCCTCATCTGAGTATTACACAAACACAAATACAAAATTTCAATACTGTAGTATTACTTCTGTTAAAATATTATTTGTGTAGTCAATTGCGATTTCTTCAGTAGTGTTTCAAGATTTTTTTTTTTAAAAAAGCTAATGCTTCTACTTCAAAATTTCATGGGAATTGAGGTAGTGTATCTTACTGTGTGTTCAGAGACAAAGGGAAAAACATGAATTATCCAGTTTGACTCACAGACATTTTAACTGTATGTGTTTGCAAGTAGATTTTGAGGCAGTCCACCTTTTGAAAAAGATTTTCATCCCAGCTGAGATTTTATTTGGACAAAAAAAAGAATAACAATAACGAAGTACTGGTTGATGGTTCAGAGCCTAAGCACAAAATCTAATCAGCAGATAATCTACTAGATAAGCACATAAGAACAGAAGAAAAAAACCTAACATATTGGTGGAAGAAGTTAAATTACTTCACAGAATATTAAGCCTCCACCAGCACAGTCTAGACAGAAGAAAGCCCTGGCTATGCAAAGTGATCAAAGAGAGATGATTCTTGCACCCATAGAGCTCTAATGAAGTCAGCAGCGCAGGAGCTGGTATCAGTGGATTAAATTGCAGAATCAAATCCTAGGGAGTGATTGAGAAATTGTCTGAGACTAGTAATTGTACTAAAAAATTTTGATGCTGTGTTCTTTGGCAGGAGAGAAACTAATTAGAGAGTTATAAAGCATCATGAATGTCATCTCTCCCAGTCCCACAGCAGAATTTTAATTCTCATGCCAGTGGCAAAAAAATTATTTCCTGTAGACAGATGGAGCTGGGAGTCGCTGAAACCCTCTAAGACCTCTATCTCCAAAGAAAGTGCAACACAGCCTCTCTCTGGTCTTTTCTTGTTCTCTTTGCTTTCCGTTGTTTACTCTGCTAGTTTGCCTGAAGCTGTTTGTTCTGGTTGGTTTGTATTTGCTTTAGAGGATGTTGCTTAACACAGATTGTGTCTCGTGTTTGCTTTTTACATTCAAACATCATGCTTCTCTCGTAGTCAAAAGTTGTCCGCAGTACCAAAAATTCAGACAATTGATGCTGGAAAAAAAAATCCCTTTGATTATGCTGGAAATGAAATGTGGTAGCTTGTAGAGTTTAAACCTGACAGGTGAGCTTGAATTATGCTGAATATTTTCCTGCGCTTTCTTTAGGCGGTATTAACATATAGGTAAGGTGGTATCTGGCAAACAGAACTTTTAAAATATTTTTCAAGTATTGTTTACTTGAAAGCAGAGATGGTATCACTGGTTTTTAGATATGTGTAGATGCAAACAGAGAAGGAGTGCTTACCTGTTCCTTTACACTGGTGATGTCCAGCCTGTGGCTATTGCATGAAATGCAGCTGAAGAACAGTTTGGCTGCAGGAACTGAAGGGGCAAAACCTGCTCATTTCCCCAGGCCCTGCCCTGTGTGGCAAGCCCCTTCCCAACCCACAGGAAGGCAATGAGACTAGGAGGAACCTACCACCTTTCTTCCCGTGAGCTACCGCCAGCCCCCTGCGCAAACAAATGGGGGAACCGTGTCACTGAAACTCACACCTCAGCTGGCTGCTACAACCTCCGTCCGACGCGCTGCCTCTGACTGTCCAGTGTTAAATCTCTGACAAGTGCAATGCGTACTGCAGTGGGATAATTTTTAAAAGTCACATCAATTTACAGCGCTGAGAGCTTTTATGAGCACAAATTGATTTTATGCGAACTTTCAGTCCTTTCTACTATCAGAGATTTCTTTAAATTCTTCTAAGAGAATAGAAGAGACAGATAACAAGCCTTCAGTGTTATATGGATAAAACCTGAAGAAGTAAATTTACTCTCTTCATCTGCTTTGCTGGAAGAGACACGTATCACTCATTAAAAGTAGAAAAACGACAGCATCTCTAAATGTAAAAATATTCCTGAATCTGAAGATTAGTATTTTAAAGAAAAGAATAATCTCGAGAAAAATTTACCTAAGGCTGGAAGGACAAGACGAGTTAAAACCCTGCAGGCGCGGCTGT
>NW_009604472.1:66997-72082 GCF_000690535.1 Cariama cristata | reverse complement strand
CCAGCCTGTATTTGTGCTTGGGATTTCCCGGATTCATGTGCAGGACCTTGCACTCATATCATGAGTTTCATTTCAAATCTAGGTATTTAGAAATGCTATGCATATTCCTGTGTTATGTTCTCTTCCCAGACATCTGACAAATGCCTACTGTTGCTCCCAGTGAAGTCAATACTTTTCCCGTTTACTTCAGCAAGAGAAAGACTTGATCCTAACTTTATCTATAGTGTATAATATGCTTTGGACAGTTTCCTTTATTTTCAGAACAAAAATGCAATTTCACACTGAATAGGAAAGCCATTCTGTGGCTGCTTGGTATCCCTATAGCTATATCAGTTTCAGCAGTGATGTTGATAGCTTCCACTCACTACTCACTTTCTGTCGCCTCTGTGTTCCACAGAAGTATGAACAAGAACTGTTCAAATTGGCTTTGCCTTGTTTGAGCGCAGTTGCAGGGGCCTTACCTCCAGACTATATGGAATCCAATTATGTCAATATGATGGAAAAGCAATCTTCAATGGATTCAGATGGGAATTTTAATCCTCAACCTGTTGATACATCAAAGTAAGGAATTATTCTGCTGCAACTAGGGCTTGGTTTTTTTTTTTCACCATGAGTACGTAAAAGAGGGGTGGAATCTGTTGTTGGGTATGATGTGAACTTGCAGCTTTTATTCTCTTCTGAACGCTTATCTTCCAGATAAAATGGAGACCTTAACTTTATGTTTTTATTTCTTATTTATGTATTCATTTAAAATCATATAAAGCAATAAATATCCAATTACATAACTAATTTCTTGGCCAACGTAGAATGTTTTTACTGCATTTTCAGCCTGAAGATAGAACTGTCCAGTTACCTTTGTATGTCTGCTGTAAACAAACCGGCATGTTTTTAGGAGCAGAAGAAGTAGACTAGTCTACCTCGTCCCTGTCATTGCTAACATGTGCCAAGACACTAATTCCAGTGTGTGTGAAAGACAGTGTACCTACAGAAAATGCTGATGATCGTGCATTCATATAATCTCTTTTCACTATGAATAATGGGGAATTGGGCAGAAGGATCTTCATTTTCTCTTCATTTTCTCTGTTAAGTACATTAGCTGGACAAAACACATGTCTGAATGGGATTTTTGTGCCCTGATTTTTTTACTACAGCCAGCACCCCATTCTGCTTTGTATAGAATAGTCTTACAGCACTATATCTTGAAAAATGCCACTTGGAAGACATTTGCTTCAATTGCCTTTGTGAGCTTTCTGTCTGTAGTAACATTCATAATGCAGAATGCTGTCAGCAGATTGTTACCTTTGTTACGGCATGCTTGTACATGTATGCACATCAAAATATGGCAGTAAAAGACATAATCTAGACTGGAATATAGAAATCACATCAGTGACCATTACAATTCATTAGTCTAAGATGTATTTAAGATATATGAAGCTTTAACAAAATTTAGTAAAGATATTATACTGTCATTTAACTAGTTGAAGATTACTTTATCTGGTGTCATTTCCAAGGAAAATTGTAGATAGCCAGAATATATTTGAAAAATGTTACTTAACATACTCAGAAAATGTTACTTAACATTACCTAAGACAAGGAAAGCACTACTTTTATCAGTGTCACTTCCAACCTATCCTATGTTCTTTTAAGATGCAAAACCTGCATCATATTGCTTACTAGTCCTGGACCTATTTATAGGAAGCTATAGATAATAGGACCTTATCGTACTTGTCAATGTATTGCATTTCTGAAATGATTCAAAGTGTTATACCATTAGTAGAGTTCCTCTTGAAATACACACTTCCAAACAATAAAAAAACTGATGACCATGCTGGATGAATATTTGCTGGCTTTTGTGTGTGGTTAGGCTCTTGCAAACTGTTCGTCTGACATAATTTTCTTTTACTTTTCTGCTTTTTCCCACTCTATGACTGAAGACTAAAAACCAGCTTTGCAGTAGATGGCACTGTAACGCTTTTGCTGCCAAAATTCTTTGTCTTAGGAGGGAAGATTTTTGTGTTTCATAACTGATCAAGAAGCAATTATTCCCTTTCATTTGTAGGAATGCAGATGCAGAAAAGTACTGATATTTGATAAATTATTTTTGGAAGAGGATTCTGTCACTAGTGCTTGTTTGACAGTTAAGGATAGCTGCTTTTCCTTTCCTGCTTAAGAAACCTTAACTTCTGCACTGTCTTGTACACCTGTTGGAAGGCTAATGTATTTTTTTTTCTATTTCTAATAAATATTTTAATATTTTTAATATTCACTGGGTTGTTGGAAAATAAAGCCTTGAGCATATAACTTTTGAGTTGTTGTAAGTTATAGTGCTTCAAGTGTATAATAGAATTTATAGGAATACATAAAATAGATTATGTGTTTCAAAAGGGACCGTTAGCACACTTAGTTTATCACTGACATCTGCAATAAGTTACCACCGTATTTCTGAAACGTCATAGTTATATCTTTAATCTTAAGAAAGTGAATGTTAGTAATAGAAATAGGTGACAAAAAGCATGAGTGCTTGATATCATTATTGATTTTTCCCTGTACATGCATGTCGAAGAAGTAAAATTCCTACAACAGCTGTGGTTCTCATTCAGTGCCCATTAAATAACTCAGATTTAACTGGATTTAACTGGGGATTGGAGCAAACTGTATGTGAGGAAACAGAGCACAGTAAGATGCTTTGAATGAATGTATGCACTACTAATTATTTATTTGAAAATTTTCTTCAAAACAAAAGCATTCACATTTTAGCATGTGTGATCTAACGGATATTTTTCTCTTCACTTTCAGCATAACAATCCCTGAAAAGCTAGAATATTTCATTAACAAATATGCAGAACACTCTCATGACA
The DNA here is from genome assembly GCF_000690535.1 of Cariama cristata. NCBI lineage: Eukaryota > Metazoa > Chordata > Aves > Cariamiformes > Cariamidae > Cariama > Cariama cristata. The sequence goes on along the minus strand of NW_009604472.1, from coordinate 69,224 downwards.
AATGGTCAATGGAAAAGGTAAAATCTATATTCCTGTTAAAGCAAAATCAGAATTTTTATTTGAATCCATTCAATCTTTAAAAAATTTTACTCTGAATATTATTATTTTTCATAATGCTACAAGTTGGTACACAGCTAAGATATAAGCCTATATGTTCTTGAAATACGTATAGGGGGAAAATTCTGTAAGTGCACATGAGTATTTCAAAATAATGTTTCATCATTTCATTATTTTTTATTGTTGACTTTTGAGTAAATATACTTGCTAGCTAAGAGTTTTATTGATTTGAAATTTCAACTTTTTTAACCAAAAACCTCTTTAGGCTTTTTAATCCCTTGTGCAGTTTGTGTGTCCAGTATTAGAAACGGTTCATCAACTGTAGCACAGTGTTCTGCTCTATGTAAATATTTAAAAGAAAAATGTATTGAAATGTTAGCTTTATGTAATCATTAATTTTCAGAAAGATGGCATGCTACATAATTCATTTCATTAAGTGTATATAACATAAATGTTGATTGAGAAAATGCTGAGAAAATAGTAGAAAAGAAATTTTAAGAGAAGAGCTTGCAGAAGCATTGTTGAGTTCCTTTGTACGAATAAAACCAGAATTCTTCATAATTTTTTGCTTTTCCCCATTTTTTCCTCTCTTATTGCTTCTGTTTTCAGTTTGCCAATGGATGGACATATGGTGAAATGTATTCTGAATCTGCAAAAGTGCAACCATTAATGAAACAATATAAATTACTATCTGAAAAGGTAAAGAATTTGTTCATTCTTGATCCAGGGTGATTGAAAGATCGCTTCATTCACTATGAAAATATCACCTTGCGTTTACATCACCTTTTAAAAAAATTATTTAGTGTGTATCAGCTAACATGTGATTGTTGCCTTAAAATCTCAAAGAGATAGAAGGGTTTTATTGTACAACAAATAGGCCACTCAACCTATTTTCTCTCATGGCTGAATTCACATAGCATAACTTAGGGAGAAACAGAAGTGTCGTATTGCCAGTATATTTTTATGGTAATTTTTTTTGCCTACTTGCTTAGTGAAGACTTAGGTTTAGACTTTATCTGGTTGCCAGCAGAAGGCCACGAAGATAATTAGAAGGCTGGACAACTTGATAAATGAAGCAAGGCTGAAGGAACTGGGTTTGTTCAGCTTCAAGAAGGGACAGCTGACAGGGATATAATCTTGGTTTCACATTACCTAAATGCTAGTTATAGAGAGGATGGATACGTTCTCTTCTCAGGGATGTACAGTGGCAGGACAAGAGGCAATGGGTGTAAGTTGCTTCAGCAGAAATGCTTTCTGGAAATCCTTCTTGTCTTGACGACTTAAACATTGGAATAAGTTGTCCAGAGAAGTGGTGAAATCACCTGCACTGCAAATATCCAAGGCATGACACGGCAAGCCCTAGATAACCTAATCTTGAAAACCGTTGACAGCCAGTTAAGTTAGCTTATCTGACCTCAACAGAAGGCTGAGCCAGATGATGTCCAGAGGTTCATTCCAACATAGATTTTTTTTATGATTCTATGATTATGTGGGGGTTTTCTTCGTGTAGCAGACAAAACACTCCTGACAATTACAGCTCCGCTTTTGAGTTCCTATGTGAGCATGCCATTAACATGGTTATCCCTGTGATCATCAGCTTCCTGCAGGACCAGAATTCTTCTGCTCACCTCTGAAATGATAAATAAACTTTTTAATATCTTACATGATTTATTTGCTTCTTCTGTGATTCTTATATGATTTATTTGCTTCTTTGCAGTATCCCTGGGTTGTAAGGACTGATTTCAGTACCTTTCTTGCGTCTAGATAACCAGGCAAAAGCCCAATACTTAGTTATTTGCTCTGTATAGCTACATAATAAGGCATTTATTGCATGTGCATCCTTCTAGGAGAAAGAAATTTATCGATGGCCAATCAAAGAATCACTAAAAACTATGCTGGCATGGGGATGGCGAATTGAAAGAACACGGGAGGGAGATTCCATGGCACTGTATAATCGGACGCGTCGCATATCTCAAACCAGTCAAGTGAGCCATTTTATTAAAAACTTATTTTAAAAAAAGGCATGCAAAATCTGCTTTCCAATCCTTGATTTTACAAGTGATTAAATAAACCCATAGCATAAAAGTATGTGAAAGCATTTTTCACAAGCAGTTGTACAGCTCTGAAGATTGGTTTGGATTTCTGTTCACCAAAGCTCGAACTTTCTTTC
>NW_009604472.1:10607-66966 GCF_000690535.1 Cariama cristata | reverse complement strand
CCCTATTCCAAAGTAATATGTTAATAGACATTTTTTTAAAAAGCTAAGCAAAACTGAAATAGGAATGTATTTGTTCACTTGATTTGAAGTTAATTACATTATTTTGGGGAATTATTTACATCAGTAGGTGATTACGCATTAATAGTGAGTATTAATATGATTTTAGTCTGCTATTTTTTGGATTTTGATGGCTATGGATGCCTTTAAGCATGTAAAGAAATAAATCAAGGTACATATGTAAATTATTTTTATTTCTTTTTTTCAAGGAAAATTAATACAAGCATCAATGTTAATGCAGCATAAAGTTTGCTTCTATACACAGATAAAATCCTGAAAAAAATTTTTGCTTTGGAATAGCCTTCTTAAATCAAAATGCTGTAAGAATAAAATGGAGGAATACTGGCACTATATTCTCTTAGAGCTCCATATACTTTGCAATTAAACTGGGGAAGGGAGAAAAATCTCTTTCTCTCTAATTCACACAGACACACATGGAGCCAAACCAATGGGGGAAATAAAATGAAGAGGAAAAACCTTTCCCTCTTCTCTCCACTCAGCTCTGCACTATTTACACGTGTGAGTGGTGATAGGCCTGTAAGAAATGAGCAGTTGAACCCGCCTCTTCACTCTCTATAGACGGCAGAAAGTGTACATCAAGTGATTCAATTTAGCACTTGGGCTAAACTACACATTATAGTTTGCACACTAAAATTGCCTTGCAAAATTCTTGACTTCCAAATTTCCTGACTTCTGGGTGTTTATAATACTAGCCCCAAAGACAAGAGAGATTCATATATACTCTAAGTGTAAGGACCTCATTAGAATGAATAACTTTAAAGTTGAGATTAAAATTATATCAACATATGAAAACAACTTTTGTAGCTAAGTTACAGTCTTCTCTTACTACAGTGAAATTACTTAACTTTCCTAGAAGAGTTTCTGAAGCCTAAAATATTTCTGTATTTCAGACCACACTATCATATTAATACTCACCCTGTGTTTAAAATGTGTTGTGCTGTCATCAGACACATAGGCAAAATAGCATTTTGCTGTGTTCAGCTGAAGAATTTGAGTGTATTTAGTCAGTATCTTCATGTTAATGTAACAATGTTTGCATTGTTTGCTTTAGAAAACAATAATTCATCAGTATTTATTTACTATGTGCTGCTTGTACGTCCTTTGTGTTATTCTCTATTAAAAATACCTGCCTTTTGAAAGGAGGCCTTTGGACTTCTAGACCTTGTACATGTTCATATACATGCATATTAAAATAATATCAGGGATAGGAACAAAATTCTAGACACTGTTCTTTCTAAAGGAAGATGGACCTGTGGGGGACATAGATCTGTTACAGCAGAATCCATAGAGGAAAGCCTTTTTGAATGCCCGTTTTCTAGGCACACCAGGGAATCTGTCACTGTTTATCCTTCTTTGAACATTTGTGTCAATGTAACGAGCAAACCAGTGACAAATTTAGGCAATAGCAACAAAGAATGACAAAATGGTGATATTTTCTGAGTGGGGAGAAGGGACAGAAGGAAAAAGATACGTTATTAGTAGAGTCTATTCCTACATGTAGAAATAGGGTTGAAAATCCAAAGTTTGAATTTTGCCTGAATTCACTTTAAACTAGATTGTCTGGCCTGCCGAGAAAAAAAAAATCTCTCATAAATGCAGAGATTGAATAATAACTTTAGTGCAGCATTATCTGCAATGGGTTCAAATCTTAAACGAGTTCAAGTGAAATTTGCATTTGAATGAGGGAGATTTGTGTCTGATGGCTGTCTGTCTTTGGGAACAAAATAAGTGAGATTTAGGCAAAGGTCTACCTAAGTTTACCACCCTTAATGTAGTTTCAGTTGGGCTACATAGGATCCTTTTGCTCACTAGAGATACACAAGTGACTTTTTCCTGAAGTTCTTTCATTACTTTCAGTATCTTGTTAATGTTAACTTCTTAATATGAAATGCTTGTATAACTCCACTGTTTTGCACTTTTGTCATTCAGATCTCTGTAGATACAGCCCACGGTTACGCTCCTCGAGCTATTGACATGAGCAATGTCACCCTCTCCAGAGACTTACATGTAAGTCAGAAACACTTAATATGCCTACTCTTTTTTTACAATTTAATTTTTTATTTTCTGCTAGTTTATTTTAAACAAATCTGGTACCTAATGTTACTTTCTTTGATATGCTTTGATTTTGGTTTGGTTTTTTTGATTTTGGTTTGGGTTTTTTTTTTGTCTTTTTCATGAGTGCTCTTTGATCCTCTGTTGCGTTAAAAAACATGGTTCATGTTGAAAAGTTTCATTTTTTTTTAGTCCTGGATTGATTTTCCCAGCTCTCTTTGCAAACATCTGTCATTTTGAAGGCAATCCTGTTTAGAAGAACTTGCAGCATCAGGTTTTTTCTGTTTATCATTCATTTCTCCACCATCTTCCCCAAAAATTTTGTCATTGCTCTTTTTTCTAAACTGAAGAAATAAGAATCAGGAACCGTTGTCACAACAGATATGAGAAGAGAGAATGAAGATTTTGGGGGGTAGGATTTTGAAAGATCTACTAATAGATTACTGTTATTTGGAACAACATTTTTTAGTTGATGAACAAATGATTTTTCTGTCTTCGGAGCGTTAGGGTTGTTTTATGGTGTTTGTTGGAGTACAGTGCTAGTTTTTATAGTCTCTAATTTACTGTGGGTATGCTTACATTACTATGTAGGCATACACTGGATGATAGTTTTAAATTAGTTAGCATGAGTGTTTGTACCAGTCTAGTGACGGCAACATGGCATTCAAAACTGGCTACAAAAACTCCTGAAACACAGGGTTAAGTTTGCCTGTACTGAACTCTGTCATAGTGCAGAGAAACAAGCAGCAGTAGTAAAGTTATTGGCTAATTGAACAGTATATACTATACTGTGCCTCTGATCACATTCTCACACTGGATTTCCCCTCCTTGATTCTTGTCTTGTAGTTTCTAGTTTTATATCTCTAACCATTGTAGATCGCTGATAAGCTTTGCAGTAATAAGGCTTTGCTGCCAATTAACTATCATACTTGAGTGAAAACATTCAGTAGATTGCTGATCATTCCAAAGAGTTAATAAAATTGATAATTGTATAACACTACTTCTATCATCATACTCTCATCTTAAACTGATGGAACAGCTTCATTATAATTACATCAATTATAATTACGTCATTTAACATTTGTATGTACTCAATGTAGCCAAAAGACTGTGCAGACTTTGTTTAATGCTCATGAAACAACTCATGGTGTGAGCATCATCATAGTCTTATGATGCAGTAAACCAAACACAGGGAAAAGTAACCATCCTGTCACAAAGCACAGAAGAAATGGCATTAGAACTTCTGTTACTCCCTTGTTTACTCTTTTATGCTATACCCTCTACCATTTGTCATTAATTTTATTTCCTTTGTAGCCCTCAGCTATAAAGCAGAGCTGGTTGTCTTTATGGTTTATTTGTCCTTAATTATGAGGAGAGATCTTTGAAACCAGCTTCAAAACCTGGTATTTAAAAGCTAAGCAAATTTAATTAAAATGCAATTTCAGATATTAATTGTCCTGATACTGTCATTCAGAAAATATCCAAACATGTTGGGTATTAATGAGATCCGAGTTTTAAAAATGAACTGTATGTAATTTTGAACTTTATTTTTTTAAAGGTTAAATATCTTTAAAGTTGGAGTTCAGGGTTAGATTATTCAACCTTGTTTTAAATTGCTGGGAAAAGTTAGTTGCTTTGATCAAAGTTGGTTGTTTTGGTTTTGTTTTGTTGTTTGTTTTTTTTTTAACTAGTACATGAGAATTAGTGCTATTTGATGTTTACATCATCCTGTGCATATACTGTGCTAGCAAGGATTAGGACCATGTCTGAAACTGTAAGCCTGGGAAATACTTCTCATTTTGGTCTTAAGTGGTCACCTGGTCACATCCTGGCTCCATGAGTAGCTAGGTCTTGCTCTGAGACCATCTTCATAGCACCCTGCTTTCCAAGGAAACAAAAGCCAGACTACACTACATTCTTCCAAGGTTCTAATCTGGATTATCAAAACACCAAGACCAGAGTGTGCATGATAGAAGGCATCTACCACAGGAGAGATATGTGTAATAACGTGTCCACTGGAGAAAAGTTTATGAAACAAATTGTCCTATAGACAAACAAGATATGGCTGAAAAGTTTCTAGTTGTTACCTGAATTCATTCGTATTCTTACAAATAAAGAAGTTGGTATTCAGAAATACTGGTTACTCAAAACCCTTATTGAAGATGAGAAGAATGTTTCTGTAGGTCCATGAAAGAAGTGAAAAGTGAAATCTACAGAAAATGCCACCACTGCGTACAACTACAGGGTATACAATCAGGAGGACAGGAGAGGTGGGTTTAAAAAGTTGTTTCATGTTGAAATAGTAGTTCCTACTAGTTAGAGACTGGAGAGCTTGTCTGTGTTTTGCTTAGTTTGGGGTCTAGCTTCTAGTTTACCAGTCTGAAAGAGTTTGTTTTGCAGGAAGACTTTGCTTATCTATTGTGCACACTGGAGGAGAATTTCATACTGAATAAAAAATTTGCTGCATCTATGGAGTCCCTGGGAAAATGGTTGGTGCTTTTAACAGCGTGCTCACACAAATGAGTATCCACCTCGACCAGGCTATATCCATGGGTTTACAGTCAATCTGCTGCAGCCAGCAGGAACAATGTTGATTCAGTCCTCTGGCTTGCTGTTCTTTGTTTCCCTTACCAGGGCCTTCCAGGGTTCTTGCTGGCATTGTTTTGAGAATCAAGTCACCATTTGACACCCCAGTAGTCTTTCCAGACTATGCTCCCCTTTGTGGTTCCTCCTTTTTCATATTAACAGTTTTCTCTTTATCACCAGGTTCCTAATTCTTATACGTATACCAATCCTGCACAAATGCTATATCATAATTTTTCAATAAAAACTCTTGTTTTCGGTGAACCATTACAGTGTAATTGTATTGAACCTCCCAGAGAACAAAACTTGTTATTTTATATCAACCAAAAAATTGTCCTTCTTGGGGGTTAACCATTGCTACAGGTATCACTAAGCTCTCCATTTTCCTAAGGCTATGGCTGAGATGATGGCTGAAAACTACCATAATATATGGGCAAAGAAAAAGAAAATGGAGCTTGAAGCAAAAGGTAATATTAACTATAGGTATTTACAGTATTTTAAGTTCTCTATGATTAGCTTAAGTCATGTATTTGAGAAAACATTGGGGGGAAAAAAAAGGAACAAAGTCTCTATTCTTAGTTAAATATTGTATGATTTTTAGTGCCTGGAAGTTTTTATAGTACTGAGTGTACTGTTGAAGTAGTTTACCAATTCAAATATATCAAAGGAAGAGAAGTCAAAGCTTCTAAATAAATTTAAGCTACATTAATACATTTTCCTTCCAGCATTAATCTTTCAGACTATTGCCCAGTGGGCTCTGATTTCATTTGAATTTCTTCTTTTATTGCAGGTAGATCTGAAAGGGTTTTTACTAAGAAATGCGCATATCATGTACTGAACTGACAAGCAGATAAACCTAGAGCAAATTCTTGATTCCATATAAAAATTGCATGTGCTCCATGATCTCTGCTTCCCTAAATGTCAAATTTTGTCATGTATTGTGTAACTTACTGTTTTTCCTCTGTGTTAAAATAATTTTGTGTTAAAGCTAAATTTTTTTTTGTACGGATAACATTATATTTGCACATGGAAGAAACAATATTTGGAGAAACAGCAAGTTCTCATTTGCAAATGACCAAAGCTAGGGTTTTGTCTTATCTGAAGGTGTCAAGTCTAATTGTATGCACCAAACTTGACCTTTTTGGTTTTTAATTGTATCCTTGCTTTTTTATTAGTTCTGAGCTTCCAGCAAAGGTACAGTAGTTAAGGTTTTATGAAAAAGTAAAGTTCCATTTGGAAGTGCCTTTAATAAATCACTATGAGTTTCCATGCCTTTAATTATATTTCCCTTTAATACAGCTTTTATTTTAATTTTTATAACTTTTTTTTTAGAAAAAAAACTTTCTTCAGGATAAGTAGCCACAAGATGGACTAAGTTCAGGAAATTGTAGGCTGCAGGATCTACTGTATTTGGCAGCTTTGAAAGCAGATATTTACCTCTGAGCAGCACTTCCATGAAAACCCTGTATAGTATTTGTAGCATTGTGCAAAGGAGCATAGTAGTGAGAAGGCTGGCGGGGGCTATAGGGAATGAAGTAGAGGCGTAAAATGGCGAATTTTTTCATTTGAAAAGTAGATGTATTTGTCAGCTGAGTAAAACCTGGCCCTCAAGAGTGTGATGCTTTTCCTCCAGTATATGCATATGCTAGTCTTGAAATACTTTTTTATATATATGTAAAGAACAGAACAATAATGCAGACTTCAGATACAGAATACTCCTATTTTTCACTGAAGGCTTTTCACATACACAAGTATATTCACCACCTGAAAACTCCAAGTGTCATTCCCCTCCATTGAATATTTTGCACGTATTAATTGTAACTGAATGATCTAGTATAGTCTTACTGACTTCCTTAGATAGGGCATGTGTGCTTACTATGCTTCTATGCATTTTTGCATGTTTGTCTTCAGCTGTAATAAGGTGGAATGAGATCATATTTGTGATAATAGAATAAAATCCAATCAGTGCAATGGCAAAGGCTGTACTTCCTAAAAAACCCAACCCAACCAACCAACCAAAAAAACCCATCAGACTTGCTCACTAGGTTACCATTTTGCGTGTACTTAAACGGATTCAGGCAGGACTAATGGAAAATTTTAGAATATATGCCTTTCAAAATCACCTATGAATATGTCTCCAATATTTTCTAGAGGGAATTTGTTCCTTTTTTTTTAATATTACTAGTGACTTGCTGTAGTATTTTTTCTGAGATAAGTCTGATCATTATCCTTACAATTTCCTGGGGTTTCTTAGCAAATATCATAGGAATTTATTGTGTTCTGCTATATGATGGTGATTTTAGAAGGTGAAATCCTAAGAAAGTTGCTTTTTGTGCAGATATTTATATTAATAATAGCAACTTTATTTTCCTGCCCAATTTACTATCTACATTCAGAGAGGTATCGATACATCAGCTATTTGTAAGCAACACAAATGCTGTTTATTCTGTTTACCTCTCTGTTTTGGCACCATTCTTTTGATCAGATTGGACTGTTGTCTGAACCACATTTGAATAATGTAGTCTAATTTTTTTGTCTTTAATATATTATTATAAAGTAGAACTGTATCAATTTCATATATTTTTAGATATGCATGTATCTTGCTAAATTCCATGAACCCTTTTTGCTGTCATCAGAATGTTTAAAAGCAGGACTCTGTTTTTATATGTTTATATATTTGTTTATGTCTTGGTTTTGTTATGAAATGATGTGTTATTTACTGAAATATTTTCAGTTTCAGTAAATGAAATTGTAATTATAGTACAGATTCATAACAGTTACTCACTTTTTTCTTCTTTAAGAGTTTTTGCCATAGGTTCAACATATTTATCTAGTACTTGCAGCAATTGATTATGTTAGAACTATGTTTGCAGCCAGGTCTAAAGTTTCTATCTGAATATTTTTTAGGTTTGTGTAAAGAAACAGAAAAGTGCATTGTTGTTATTTCAGACTAGATTTTACTGTAGCATACTATGTATTATTATTACAGTGCTTTTACAGACTGGGACTTACCATGTCGACAGATAACTCCTTAACTGCTCTTTAATTCTCTTGATGTTCTATAGTAGGAGGAGGCAACCATCCTCTTCTTGTTCCTTATGATACGCTCACAGCCAAAGAAAAAGCCAAGGACAGAGAAAAAGCACAGGATATTCTGAAATTTCTACAGATTAATGGATATGTTGTCTCCAGGTAATTCTCTCCTCGGTATTAGTTCAGTATTAGTGTCACAGAAGGTTTGTAATACTCCTCAGTAGCCCGTGGTTTTTGTTTTTTTTTTTTTCCTTTCTTCAATTTGAAGAAAATTCTGTGGTCATTTTTAGATTTCAGTACCTGGGAGTAAGGAGGAGCTCCTTCATATAGAGCACTGTAAGGAAAAAATGAATGATGGAGTTAGCAGCAGGGTTTTCGGAAGGCACAAGCAGAGTTCCCCAGAATCTCTGCGTGTCTTCTGCCCCTCCTCTCTACGTTGCAGCATGGCTTTTCTTTCTGTCTCCGTACATGCAACTGTTAGTAAACTTGTTAATTTTCTACAGGTGGTAGAATTATTAAGTCTTCATTAAACAATCCACAGTGTAAAGGTAATAATAGTGAATAAATGTAGTAATCAACAGAACATTCATAATTCAGTACTTAGGCTGTTCTCTGCGGAACAACATGCATCACAGTGTAAAGGTAATAATAGTGAATAAATGTAGTAATCAACAGAACATTCATAATTCAGTACTTAGACAGGCTGTTCTCTGCGGAATAACATGCATAATTCCTTTTGGTTTTAATATGACATATTTACCTACTAAATGCAGCGTGCATAGAATTTTAATTAAATTGGAGGCTTGTCTGCCTCATCAGCATAGCTTAGGAAATGTGAGTCACTAGGAAAGGCTGAAAGTGTATCTCAGATTTGTATGACTTGAACATTAGTAAGTGAATGAAACAGGCAAAGATGGATTTAAGTAATCATTATGAATTAATTAGCCTAGCACATCTACTTAAAATCTGCCTACTTCCTTTCTTTTATATCACATATGACATTCAGCCCTTTTATAGAGTCCCACAGCTCATCTAATAATTCTAGGTAAAATCTTGCAGGGTAGCTGGAATAATTCAATTTACTTCCCTTCAATAAAGAAGGATGTCAGTCAGCAAAGGTTTCTTTTCTCATCCCCTGCCAGAATGACAAAAGGCTTCTCAGCTGTATTCAAGGTTACACATTGCTTTCTGACTAATCCTTTTCATTTGTGTCTAACTTAAACACTAACTTAAAGTGATTTTGGTTTTTGGAGGAGTGGAAGGCTGAAAGGATGGCAAGATAATTGTTAACTTGGACACAGCCATCATCTAGTAAATAGTTCCTGCTGCATCTACATCCTCCTGTGCTAGTCAAATGCAGGTCTTTCTATCAAGTTCAGCTCAATGTACCTGCTGCTCCTGGGACCACTGTGCTGTCAAAACAAGCAAGCATCTGATTCATGTTTTTCTTTGGTCTACTTCCTGCTTGACTTTCTGTCACATATACCGTGCATACATTTATTTCCAGTCTTTTATTTGACAGTGACCATTCTAGTCTAGTGTACCCTCATACAGACTGGGTTTGGGGAGGATACAAACACTTGCCCCCTGCCAAGCATGTGGCACTCAGTCACACGGCCTGTGACCCATCTTCCCACTCTGGCTACTGGTGCTGAGCTCCTCACTTGCCTTACTGTCCCCCCACATTAGCTGGTTTTTGGGACACACAGCATTCCCGCTTGGGACTCCTACTTGCTCACACCAAATCCACTCATGCCAGTCTCCTGCGGTAGCTGGCATTCTAGGCTCAAAGTTTGTAGGACCCAAGAGATGTTCCCAAAAGGTATGGCTTCTCCAACTACTGTTTCACTCCTCATTCACACCTGTTGCTGGCCCAGTGTCCACTCGTGCTGGTCTTGCCAGTAGCTGGCACTTACTCCTCGCAGCACACCCGTACACGTGGGATAGTGGGTGATATTACGGAGACAGGTAGTTAAGAAAGGATTTAATGAGATAGGACAGACTCTAGTGATGAGGTGCAGAGCTCAGCCTGATGACTGTATCGACAGGCCATGGTTTACATGTGACTGGCCCCTTTTATACCGCTTTTTGTCTTTTCTCCCCTTTGCTCTTCCTCGATCCCCCTCCCCTGCACATTCAGTCATTAGTTTGTGTAGTTCCAGTTTGAATATTCCAAATCCTCATGTTCTTTGTGTCCCCTCCTCTTAGGAGTTACAAAATCCAGGTGACCCTCTCCAAAGTTCTGTCTGAAGTCTCTTAATGGCCTGTTAATTAGTAACTGGAGACTTCTGGTCTCCAGCATTGTCTCCTTTATCCCTTGTCTGCCACATTTGTGTCTCTGTGGGTTCTTGTTTATGACTTCCCTCTTATTGTGCCCTTTTGCATTGAGAAGGTCCTTGATCAGATAACCTTAATGAAGCAGACACCTGTACACTTGTACCCTTACAAGTATCAGCTGACAAAGCTGCTTTAGTTCCAGAATCTATTTTTCTGAAACGGAATCCTACCATCATCAATGTTCTAATTTAAAGCAGAAATGTGCACTACACAACCAGTTATATTCAATAGGTGCACTTTTTAAACTTGCAAAATAACTGAGTACTAATGTACTTGGTGCCTCTGACAGTTGGGTGACTGACTCCCTTGCTGGTTAAGCACAGCTTCTTCATGTGCCATCGTTAAAGTCCTGATTCTGCAGAATCAGGGCTCATGTCATTGCCAACTTGTTGCTAGCAGACATCAGCCCACATCATGGAACCACCCTCTGCAGATTCATACTTGTTGAAAGAAGATCTGCTTTTCATATCAGACTAGTAACTATATTGGAGCATACTGGAAAAGGTAAACTGCTCCATCACTTTGTTTTGGTATTCCCCTGATTTTTCACAAATGCTCCATCACTATTCACAGTTTTACCACTACAGACTTTTGGGGAAAGGTCTTAATCAGGGAGACTAGATTTGCTTCTGGTTTGATTGTTTAAATCAAAGTATTTTGGCAGTTTCAAAACTCCCTCACCCAATGCCTTATAAGTAAGGGAAAGAAATTACAATGATACGGGATTAATCTGATTGACTAGTCTCATTTTTCTGTAACCTTCTACTTGGGAAATCTGAGTTGTATCTTAAATTGCTCAAAAACTAAATAAGCTTAAGAGTACTGTTTACTTCAAATACAGAACAATTCTTATGTTAGTAAGCAGTTAATCATTACTAGAGAAAATAGCATTGGACTACATGGAGAGGTAAGACTGCTTTGAGTCCTTCTGCATCTGTGAAAATTGACTTGCTTCTTTTTACAGAGGACTTAAGGACCTAGAATTAGACACACCTTCCATTGAGAAACGCTTTGCCTACAGTTTCCTTCAGCAGCTTATAAGATATGTGGATGAAGCCCATCAGTACATTCTGGAGTTTGGTATAGTATTCCTTGTGCATTTTCTTAAGAGTTATTAACTAAGATGTTTGATATTATAGAAACAACTAGAAAATTTCCAAAAAAATGACACATTCTTGGACTACGAGTTTTCCCTCTAGTTTCCTATAGTTGATGAAGGTGATGAATTTTGGAAAGTTATGTAGTTCCCATATTCATTCCAGTTTCCCATATTCATTCATCGGATCAAAAGTGTTCAGCCAAAATTTATGACTTTCATTCTTTGAAAAAGAAAATTAGCTGCCCCCTTGTATTTATGCACAAATTGATAATCTCACATGTGCATGTTAATATTTACTGTTCACATCTAATCCCTTTTCCACAAAGCAAATTAAACCAGTCATTTCTACCATTCTGAAATTTTCTCTGGAGCAGGAAGTTAAGTAGGGAAACCTCTTTAACAAACTCTCACAATGGGAATGTTCTTTCACAAACACCCAGCATGTGTTTCATTCATAGTCAACAGTGCTATGAAGGAAAGGATTTAACTGATCTGGTCAGATGCAGCTTTTGTGTGACCATGGGAGTTGCAATGCCACATGACATACACCGTGCCTCATATCTGGGCATAGGTGCTATAATTGACAGTGTTAATGGCAGGAACAGCAGGGAGATTGAATAAATCAATGCTATTCAAAAGCCTATCTCCTTTAAAAGTGGAAATTATGAAATTTATGAATTATTATATGCCATGGTTAGTTACAGTAGCAAAAATCTGGCCTTGGTAACTCATTGGGTTACTTCTGCTGCTAATGCCTCATTATCATGGCTTCATTCTACTTAGTTTTATAGATTTGGCATAACTACAAGAATGATAATGAATAAATACTGAAACACTGGAAACGCTGGTGGAACAAATGCCATTCATGTCCCTCAATGGATTAGTAAAAGGAAGATGATAAATAAAGGATAAATAGACTAGGAGATGTACCAGATTATGTCTCTAAAGAGTATTTGATTTTTGTAGTAATGGGGGAAATGAAGCAATTTTAATTTCCGTTGGGTAGTTCTGACCATTAATATCTTCTTTTAGACAAAGTCTACAAATGAGTAGTAATAATTTGACAGTTCTGTTTCTCCTGGAAATGACTGGAGAAAGTGTTCTATTAGAATCTGAGTTTAGGCTTCCAAATTGTCACCAATAACTAGAAGAATACAAACATACGACTGGATTTTCATCTCACGAAAATATCAGTATGTCTTTGGACTATGAGATGCCTACACTTTTATGAAGATTTAGATAATCATTCTTTGCACATTTTATTTGCTGTAACTTTTCTTCTCATTAGGTAGTCATAAAATGCCACTTTAACTAGTAAGTATACTGTTTGTGGTATCTTAAATCTACTTCTAAAGATGACGATTATTATTTGTTTATAGTGTACACTTTCTAAGAAAAATGCAAGGTAAACTGTAATTAGGATATATGACAGGGAGTTTAATTTTCTTTTCTCTGCAGATGGTGGCAGCAGAGGCAAAGGAGAGCACTTCCCATATGAACAAGAAATCAAGTTTTTTGCCAAAGTACAGTATATCTTTTCTGATTCTTTGTAAACTTAATAAGTAGTTGAAGTGAGAAAGTATTTGTTAGTGAACATGATTATTATTGTTATAGTTGCACTTTTCTGTGTTAAATTCTTTATTTTATTAATTAAAAACAATAGTAATAAAAATAGCTTGAAAACATTGTAGGATAAATTGAAAAAATTACAGGACTATATTCTTATTCTCATTATTTCCTTGCTCCATGATATGCAGCTACTCATATGATGTTATTCATAACCTCCCTACATTTTCTGTTTACTGGCTCTGCCTAATTCTGAAGATTTTTCTCTTTTATTATATTCAAGCAGATGAATTAACACAGCTATGTATCTGTCAGTGTCACCTTCCTTATTTCTTTCCTTGTGTTAAAACCATGCTGATGTCTCCATCAGAATCAGAGGATGGCTGAGGTTGGAAGGGTCCTTTGGAGGTCATCTAGGCTATCTTCACTGCTCAAGCAGGGTCACCTACAGCAGGTTGCCCAGGACCATGTCTGGATGGCTTTTGAATATCTCCAAGGATGGAGACTCCGCAATCTCTCTGGGCAACCCTTGCCAGTGCTCAGTCACCCTCACAGTAGAAAAAGTGTTTCCTCATGGTCAGAGGGAACCTACTGTATTTCAGTTTGTGCCCATTGACTCTGGTCCTTTCATGGGCCACAACTGAAAAGAGCCTGGCTGCCTCTTCTTTAGACTCTCCCTTCAGATATCTATACACATTATTGAGATCCTCCCTGAACCTTCTCTTCTCCATGCTAAAGAGTCCCAGCTCCCTCAATCTCTGCTCATTTGAAAGGTCCCCTAGTTCCTTAATCATCTTTGTGGCCCTTCACTGGACTCTCTCTCCAGTATGTCCATGTTTCGATTGTACTGGGGAGCCCAGAACCAGGCACAGCACTTCAGATGTGGCCTCACCAGTGCTGGGTAGAGAGAAAGAATCACCTCCCTGGACGTGCTGACAACGCCCTGTCTAATGCAAGCCAGGACGCTGTTGGCTGCCCTTCCAGTGAGGGTGCATTGCTGGCTCATGGTCAGTTTACTGTCCACTGAGACCCACTGGTCCTTCTCTGCAAAGCTGCTTTCCAGCTAGTGAGCCCTCCATAAGCAAATAATAAGCGAAGGCAGCTGTTTGTAGCATTTTCTAACCCCGATATCCTTGCAGTAAATTGTAATCTCAATATCTTAAAGTACTTCCATGCGGTACTTTTGCCAAGTTCATTGACTCAGAAGCTAGTATTCCATCTTCTTTTGAACCATGTTCCAAAAAGGAAGCAATTTCAGATTTTCTTATTGGCTGTTTTTTCTTATTGGCTATTTATTTTGGATCTCCTCCTGGCTAACACCTAAGTAATAGTCACCACATGAAGTAAACAGGAAAACTTCTGTGGACAAGCCCTTAATGAGTGAGGATGGTTTATTTGATAGCATCTAGAGTTAAGTGCTGTTAGTGTGCTGACAATTGTAGGTGGATTTTTCTTAAACTTAGGTTAAAAGGCATGAACAGCAATAGTTTTGTCTGGATATGTGGTACTGGAAAAATCTTAAATTGTGAGATAAAATGAAATTACACTTTCTACTTTGTCTCCTCCTAAAAAACCCCACAGATCAAGTCCCAGATATAATGTATCTTTTTTTCTGCTGCCTTTACTGATGACATTTTAAGTGCCTTGAATACTAAATAAATTCAAAGAGGAATAGACATTAAAGGAAAATACATAGAGATTTTAAAACAGAAAATGTATTTGAAATCTCTTGTCTTTAGTTGTGACTTACAAAGAGTAATACAGAACACAGTAAAGAAAGCCCTGAGATAACCACTTCTTTCTGATGTAATTTCAGGTTGTGCTCCCTTTGATTGATCAGTATTTTAAAAATCATCGCCTGTATTTCTTATCTGCAGCAAGTAGGCCTCTCAGCAGTGGAGGCCATGCCTCTAATAAGGAGAAAGAAATGGTGACAAGGTAAAACTTAAGATAATATTAATGTGTATCCCTTTGTGTGTTTGTCTTTAAACAGCAGCAGTTGATTGAGGGAAAGTGAGAAATGGGAGGCAGAGAAATATTTTTATGAACACGCAAATTAAACTTTTTTCACTTTCTTTTCCTGTTAGGAAAATTCATTGTCTAAAATGAAGAAAGGAGTTATGATTATATGCTCTGGTAGTGGTGATGATTTTAGCCTGCAGGGAACTTAAATTTAGCATTATGTGCAACAATACATCGGTTGCACAGTCTGTGGTGCAGGCTATACAGTTGCATATCAATTTTCGCTGTTGGAAATACTGAAATCATTATTCCTGCAAAATTTTCTGGTAGATTTAAAAGTCAAACTTATTTATAACTGAGTTTCAGTAAGTATCATTATTACTGTCCACCATAAGAAGTAAAAATGGGAGTGTTGCATTCTTTCTGCTCTTTGGTTTTCTAAATAATAATAAAAGTAGCAATGTGACAGAAATATCCACTTGATCCTTTCTCTGAAGTTATCAATTTTTAGATCATCTCTCTAAGATATGTTTTCACTTAATTTCCCATATTCCCATATTTCCCATTTAGTAAGGTAGACTACAAGCTTCACACAGGACCTATTGCATACCTGTAATGTATAGGTGTCATGGTTGCCTTCTTGGCTGTTATTGGGTACTGACGCATGCAAAAGTGAATTGCTGTTATTTGAGGCTGACAGCCAATTGGTGGTCATACAGACATGCGGGGTTTGCAAGGCTGTGTGAATGATGAGTAAAGTTTCTAGCAACAATACTAAGCATAAGTAAGTAATGGCTGTCTTGACCCTGTGTCATCTCATGGACTAATTTGATCTGGCAGCTTGGCTGAATGACATTCTTCAAAGAATTAAAAAACTCTATCAAAATGCATGCATCCAGATAATTTTCCACTCTATGAGCTGCTGTTTTTCTGCCTGTAATGTCCTGAATAACAATATTTTCACAGTTGTTAAGTCATGCCAATAAACCCCGTACTTCTGGAATGTCAAACATGGATATATCAGCTTACCTGCTGCATAGATTCAGGACTTCTGCAGATATGCTGTCTAGCTGCGTGAGTGAGATTCCTGAACATACAGCCCAGCAAAAGGATCAGAGCTGCTGCCATGCTTAATTGCGTTACCTTCCATCCAGGAGTGTCAGCCAAAGAGAAAACACATGCAAGGAAACTTTGGATGAATGATAGCTATAACAAGTGCTATTGAGCAGTTTACTTCTTAGTTTTGCAAAGATTATAGAAACTACATTATATAATCCGTTTCCTGAAGGGTTATTTTGGCCATTTTAATAGATTCCCAATATTTTTTGTGTTGTTTTTGGTTTTCCCCTACAGTATTGTAGGGAGTTTGCCAAAGGTAAATTTTGGATTTTCTGTTGAGTTTTCCCTTTAGATTTGTTTCAGTGCAACTTATAGGTGGGATTTCCTTCAAGCTAAGGGCAGTTCCTGGCTGTTTTCTTTTTCCAATGAAGATAAACTTGCATTCATTAAGCTATGGAAGAGTATAATTTTAGGTATTGGTAATGCAATGATAGTGTTAACAAGTGCAATAACCATTCTTTATTCAGCAAATACATTAAATCCAGACCTGTTTTGTGGGCAAATATGGGTCAGACCTCTTCCTGAAATGTGGTGGCATTATATTCCATCTTATTTATAACCAGCCTCTTCAGGATTGGGCTTTTTGCATTTCTCATCCATTAGACCATCTTACAAGTCCTTGCACTACTGCTGTTGTATAAAATTAGTTCTGGATGTCAAAGTACTGACCATTTGACCATTTTAATTTATGTATTTATTTAACCTGAACTAATTACACTGAAGATAGTAGGTTCAGTCGGACTTTGTGAAAACATAGCATCTGCTGAATGCTACGGTCAGTTGAGTAACATTTGTATGTTAGAAAATAAGATAGTTTGTGAGCTATTTCGTGTCTTCGTTAGAATGAACACAAGATTTATATGATGATAACATGCTTCTGTGTAGCTTTTCCTGTTGGACTGGGTGAACCAGGATCCTCATAAAAGAATGTATAGCATATGTCTGCCTCATGGAATAAAAAGTGAACAAAAATCCCTGAACATGCACCAAGCAGACTCATTTCTAAAACAGAGCAGTTGCTGTTGCTATAGTGGATCACTATGCAGTGTCTAATTAACTGGATTCAACACCACATTAACCTGGCCGTTCTGATTCTGGACATAAATGTTTCTGTTTGATACTATCTTCTTGTCTATTAATGGAACAACGGGTTCAGATCTCATCCATAAACTGTGCAGAAATGCTTATGGTATCTTTTGCTTTTAAATCAGAGTTGATAAATAGCATGTGTGCCTAATAATTAAATAGCTTAATAAAATGACATTATGTTCTTCATGTCATTTATAGCAGATGAGGGGTTTTGCAGTATAAAAAATAACACCAAAATTGATGTTGCTCTCAGAGAAAATTCTCGGACCGAAATGGATCATGAAGATTGAGCTAACCCCTCCTAAATCTGGAGGTCTGGTCAATTTGGATAGGGCAGTGTGTGCTCCTGCTTCTATGAATTAACACAAAACTTCGTTCTTCGTTGTTCAGAACAGGGCAGCGCTCATTGGCACAGGAAGTAGTTCAAACATGTGAAATGAAATCATTGATCATATCCATTTTTCTTGGTTTTTAACCATATAAGAGGCTATTTCTCATGTTAAGTGTGTTTAAAAAGTAATGTATTTGAAAAGAAATTCTCACTGTGTTCAAGATAACAAGATCTGAATTGGACTAGTTAAACATTTGCCATCAAACACTTCAATTAATCTGATTTCCTTACCTTGTGTTTTCAAATTGTCAGTGGTATCTCGAATAGCACACTGACCACATTTTACTTCTTAAAGCTTTGATGGTTATTTCCTTGTGGGTTATCATATAGAACGCTTTTATATTAATTAGCTTTGCTTTTAATTTTTTTTTGTTTCTTTAATTACAATATGTGCTTATTTAACCATGTTTGTTAAGGATATGCACTTAAAAACTCTTTCTTTAGTACTCTGTCCCACATTCTGCTCAGATAATTGATTCTTTCTGCGTGACATCATGTTGCTTTTCCTGCTCATATATCAGCTGTTATTTTTTCTTTCTTCTCCCCCCCTTATTTTTTTCCTTTTCCCTTCTCTCCTCTTTTATTTTTCTTTTGTCTTCAGCCTGTTCTGCAAACTTGGAGTTCTTGTCAGGCATAGGATTTCACTGTTTGGTAAGGAGACCCTTGACAAATACTAGCATGGCCATCACTTGGTTTTCTTTGCCATTTTTGCATTGTGTTACGTGCTGCTTTGTTGCATGCTGCATGGCTGAAATGCATGGTCTTCACAGACCACTAATTGTTTAGGCTGGTAGATCACAGAATTTATTAGATGGAATAAAAAGCTTTTGTAGTTTTCAGTTTGGGGTTCTTTTTTGTTTAGTTTTCCATGTGTCTTAACTAATATCTGGATTTCATTATCCTACCAAAGAGTTTTGCTGAGTTAATTATAATTACTGATTTGTTATTTTATCCTAAATCGTTTGGGAAAAAAAAGAGCGTCAGAATCGCACATTGTATCGGAAAGTCATTAAGGAAAATTTGTAGTGTGCTGAAATGCTTAGTTATGTTCTGTGGAATTCTTAAATATTCCCAGATGTGCTTGACTTCACATACGCATGTGTACTATCTTTCTGGTATTATGTGAATCTAGCAGGAGCTTGGTGTTTGTCTTATGCCATGTGAAAATCACTTAATTGAAGTCAATTTGAAGCCTATATCAAGTGTATACATGATATGCAATGTGTGGCACAGTTATTTACTCTGCAATTTTTTCTTATGCCATGATGATAGGATAGTTGAAATAGTACATCCTATGCATATATAGCTTCTATGATGGATGCGTTGCAAACTTCAGCGTCCATGAACATACCTAACTGGGTAATCTTCTAGCAAATTAGAATTTCACTAAGATATAACATGCATCTAACTCAATTCCTACATATTTCATTCAATTTGAAGGGAAGGAACTCACTTGCTGCAGCAGTGTGGTGTTTAAAAAGCTTACAGACCGTTATGAAAACCATTAAACTGAGAAGAAAAATCAGAAGTTATTTTGTGATATTACTTTTAAGTATGTTTTGGGATGATCTGAGTGGATTTGCCTGTAAAGCCAAAAGATCATAGGACGAATGGAGTCATTTCTGCAGCTGCGTGGCATTGTTGCAGCTTTTTCTGAAGGGTGGACTGTCACAAACGTACATATAAGCTCTGGTTTATACCCTAGGTTGTTTATTCAAAGAATGAACTAGCTCAGGTATACTATTAAAATTTTGCAAATCTTTTTTGTTATTGTGTGAATTTGTTTTTCTGACTTTTTTTCTAAAATGCCGTAACAGTCGAAGTCAAAAATCTAAGACAATGTAACCTTCCTCAGTACTACAGAAAAGATTTTTTCCATTCCACATCTCAGCTTGCTTATTTCGTGTTGTTTGACTGAGTTCAAGTGGTAGAAGGAGATAAGTCAGATGGGATCAGATCAGTATTCACTATGGCTACAGTTTGTTCTTTAACTCTTTTTGTAGTGTGTAGTAACTAACAGAGCGCAAATCTTTATGCCAACACATAAGACTCTGGATCACGGTCATTTACTGCGGACCTGCCAACTCAAGTCAAAGTCATCTTACTGTTTACCTTATCTTGACAGTGACATCATGTTAGAAAACCTGATCAAAAGACTTACACTTACTCCAGCAAAGACAAAGCCTGTGTAAAAGACAGGAAAATGCTCATGAGGACAGCCTCTGAGCACAGCTGGGGCCTAGAAAGTTATTTGTGCCTTTTGGAGGCACCTTGAATGAGCAAGAGTCACTCAGTAATAACTTTTATAAATAGTGGGGAGCTTAAATGCTATATAGTTTTGCTATATAGGTGCTTTTACATTATTGTGAATTTGAATGGTACTTCTGAAGATACAGCTGCATGTGTGAAAGTCATTAGTGAAAGTCATTAGTAAAAGTCATGTAGCTTAAGCTGTATGTAGAAGTCTTGATAACATGGGAAATTAAGTATACAAGTCTTCCAGAGTGAACTTAAACAGTTAACCACATTCGATATCTAAGAGTGTCACTGAGATTATGGAATCGTAATTCAGCATGGAATTATTATTTCTTTACACTGTGAAAATAAATTTTGACCCCAATAATTTACTGTTTGAGCCTGTAGTTGTGCCTCAGTAAGACTGCATTTATTTACTTTCGTTATTTTTAGTCGGCTGAATTTGAAAGCTTTTAGTGAATAATTTTGGTGAATTGAGCATTTGAATTTATATTTTCTCAATTTAAAAAAGAAATTGGTATGACTAGTTTGATTTTATGTTGTTTAAATCTCCAGTAAGACATTCTTTCTATAGAAATATGTAAGTAATTTTTTTAAAAAATCTTTGTATTGGTAATACAGACCCATGTAATCTGAAACAAAAATTAGCTGGGTAAGAAAGACATCAGATAAGAAAGGCCTGGTTTTGCTCACTCATTTTTGGGAACTTAGAGAAATTAATCAGAGGAATTCCTAAAAAGAAACAGAAGGCCTTCTCTACCTAATGACATCCTGAATTTCTAAGTGTCCTTCCAGTGAGGCATCCTGGAATCAATACCCATAGCACTTTCGCCATACAGCAACAGTTCTTCCTTCCTGATAAAATAATACAACTTTCTAAAATATGTAGGCCTGCACCTCAGATTATTAAAGAAACTGCGTTGTGCAGTTCATGGGATCGACTGTATTTGTCGTACATGCTGAATGGTGATCCAACCATCAGTCTCATATTTATACTAGCTCCTGGGATAATTTTAGCCTTTAAACCTCTTGAACTGATGTGGTTTAGTATTTGCATATGTCCAGCCCCTATTGTTTTGAGTTGTGTGAAGAGTTCCTTTAAAGAAAATCTCATTTCAGTTTTTATCCTGTTGAACTGTACTTAGCACCTGCTCCCCCTTCGTGATGTAATGGAATTTTATATACTGCGCATTCATTTCTACATCAGAGTGTTCTGTATCTAGTTTTCAGGCTTCTGAAAACCAAGGACATTTTTAATTAATAAAAAAAGAATATTTTTAGTTTAATGAGGCTGCATATATACACTGTGAAATATTGGCAATAGTAATAAAACTAGTTTCATTAGAAAAGCCCTCATTTTAGGTTTCATAACTCAGTTTAAAAAAAAGACGGCCTTCTGAAATTGACTTCTGACTTCAGGTGGGAAGCAAACTGATTCTTGAAATGTTCAATTTGAAAGGATTTTTTTTTTGAGTTTTAACTGTGGCATTTTAAGGTAAAATATTTTAAAATACTTTTTTTGGTGGTATTTTGTTTTAGAAACACAGTGAAAACAACTACATTCATGACATAGAACAAAAGCAAGACGCAGAATTTGCACTGAACCTAAACCTGTTTTCTAAGATTCTGTAACAAATCCTGCCTGAAGGAGACATTCCAGGAAAGAAGTTTCATGATAATTTTGAAAGTCTGTTTTTAGTGTTACATGGATAAACTCTAGTCTGCCAGTCAGTTTAGACTGAAGAGGGCTGCATTTATCATTGTCACTGAATTCTGCTGTGATATCCCAGTCTATGGAATCAGCCACACTGCAGTACCTGCTACAGGGGTATGCCTAAAGCTTTTCTGGTTTTCAGTTTAACTTGATCAACTTCTGACCCTTCCATCTGGTTGCAGCATACGAAGTACCTAATTCCTGATAAATGTGTGGTTTTTAAAATGTGTCTATGTGATATAAATAGATTGCCAACATAAATTTCCAGGGAACTGGAGCGAGCATCTCCGTACTGCACTGTAGCATGCAGTATATACACACCTGCATGACAAATGTTAAGATACTGCTTCGTGACAGTCTAATCCACAGTCTTAAGTCCAGGTTGCTTTGAGTACTCCTCTCCATCCCTACTGTCATTAGCACAGTCCTGCACTCTCCTCTTCATCAGCACTGGCATTCGTATCACCACAGCAGTAACATAGTAGGAGCTGACAAAAAAATTAAATCTTTTGGGGTGTTTTTTTTGGTAGGATTTTTTTTTAGGCCACCTCAGCTTTCTCATCTGCTTGCTGTAGCATTGCATGACCACGAGTGCAGAGAGGGTGAGGCCGCCTGGCTAGGGGCAACCGTGGAAGCTGTGGTTCAGGTTTGTTTAATCTGCTGTGGATGAACACCACAATCCCTCCTAATTTGATAGCATAGAACAACATTCTCGGTGCTGCAATAAACTTCCCACTCCTTCCTTGCAATTTATTTTTTTAAGTCTCTATTTCACTGAAACAGTTACTAATTTTAATTGTATGTTTACCTACATTTTCAAGTGAAATAACCACCAGTGGGAAACTAGAGTACACTGTAAGCAGACGGCAGTATTTTCAGAAACCTATCTTATCTTAAACATTCAATTTGTTTCTTCTTTTTTTTTTTTCTTTTTTAATTTGAGAAACTTTAAATAGGTAGAGAAACCAGAAAAGGTATTTTCATTTTTGCAGAGATTTAGATTTAAAATATATATATAGATATTAAATAATTTTATGGGTCAAATTTGCGTAGCCTAAATCTATCCTGGGTGTAAGAAGTGAACTTAGAGGTGGCTTGTACATGGCAACATCTTGGGATGTACATATGCATACAAGGCACGTTGTGTGTAAGTTTTCTTTTTACATGCATAAGTGTGAAAAAAAAATTGATTATGGGAGATGCATATTATGTCAGAGACTGTTACTCATGTGGGCCACACCTGATCCTGCTATAAATGGCTGCAGCCTATTGATAACACCAGGGAACTAACCTTTTTGATGACATTTTATATAAATGTTCTCTTCCTGCAATAGCAGCTTGTGAAAGTTAACAGCTTTTATGTTACTGAGAGGGGGAAGATAAATGTTCGGATAAACTTGAATCAATTAAAGCAAAATTTATAGAACTTAAATGAAAACCAGATAATACACTGCAGCTCTAATTAACCCCACATTTAAGTGCTTCCATCTTGACTGCCTCAGCTATTTGATGAGAGGTGCTTTACTGCCTCTAGTTACTGCATTTGTGTAAACAAGGCTAAGACAACAAACTGCATGTTTTTTAACTTGAATGTTACAATTATGCAGAAGTTCAATTGCTCTTCTGCTATGTCATTTACTCCTTCATTAAAACCAGAGATACAGTTAGCAGACTGTAGGTATGCTATACAGTATGCTCAGCTTAATTGGTGGATAATTTTCCTCCCTGTTTAGGAAATGATGCAACATCAATAGTCAACTGTCTTCACATACTGGGCCAGACCTTGGATGCAAGGTAATACTGAATGTATTTTCTAAACTATGAAGAAAATCACTTAAGAAAATAATGTGCAGTCAAATTTGGGTTAGCTGTGTAAGGCTACAGGATTTCAAAACTCAGGAAGTTATAGTACTGAATATAATGCTTATTGCAAAGCAGGTTAATTACTAGTTAATTACTAGGGTTTGCCAGGACAGTATTTGTAGGTTACACTTTCAACTTCAGTAGTGTCTGGGAACTGCTGGCTGTTAGTTCATCAGGTTTTAATCATATGACCGTCCCAAAACTATGATAACATTAGAAACATTTCATTCTTTTGCTTACACTGTTTAATCAAAAAATTCAGGAGTTAAATGCACATAGAGTGCAGTAAATCTGGCACATAGAAAGTCTTCGTTGCAAAGTTAATTCAGGTTCTAATTTGAACAAAAAAACCCCTTTACATCGAATTCAGTGGTACTTTTAAATTGCGCATAGTGGGCCATTTTGAGGTTTATGGATGAGACAATCTTGAAATATTGGAGGGTAATGTGTTGCTCTCCATTAACTGTACAGTCAACTGTCTGTACTGATAGTTGACTTTTAGATCTTTGCAATTGTGAAAGAAAACATGATAGTTTAAGCTACCTCCATGGTAATTTAAGGTAACTTTTTTCACTTTGCGTTTACTCTGCAAGAATTGACTGAATTACATGCAGATAGCTCTTTTTCTCGGTATCTTTACAGTGACTTAAATGAACAAATTTTACTTTCCATTTGCTATGGATAGAGTCATGATCGTGGTCATTAGTATGGCTCAGCTGTTGCATGGTAATCCTTTAGGTTGCAGTATCTTGGGGTTTTGTCATAAATTGTCCATGCTCTGTGCAATCATACAGATGGAACACAGGTATGGGTGGAGGTCACCAATTTAGCTCTTAGTAGAGGTGTAAAAATAACTCCAGACAGGGATTAAGGGATTCATGGAAGTTACATGAAAGTTTGAAAATATTGCTATTGAAACTGTATGTATTCACTCTGTAAAACAAACAAACAATCAAAAAGAAAATCTGGACTATTACTCAGTTTGCAAAAGAATTTCACCTGGATTTATTTCTCGCATGCCTAAATGGATACTTTCCTTAAACAAAGGATCTCTGTAATTGAGCTAGTTAAGTAAGTTATTTCTCCTGGATTGTATCATTACATAACTGATTATGTGTTATATAATCAGTGCATTTATTTATTTAATTTTAAACAAATTTGCTTGTTTTTAATCATTCCTTTCTGATTCTGGAGGCAGAAATATGACTGTCATGGTTGGGAAGGCTTTCTGAGTTCCAGCTTGGGATCGTTCTTCTCTTCCTAGAGTCATAAATTGCAGACTTACTCATTATTCTTCTTTTTTGTTAGCTGTTTTTCTCCCTCTGAAGGCAAATGAATCACTTAAATTATAAATTTAAAAGAACTTTATTTTCTCAATGGGAAACCAGATAAAATATCCTTGTGTTCTGCAGGATACACATGAAATGTTTTTTCAGTAGGTTGTTCTGCTATAAGAAGATTTTACCGTATCAAAAGATGAAAGATGTTTCTTCAGATCTTTCTTATAAGCCAAGACTAGGCTTTATTCCATGCATGTCTAATAGAATATTCTTTTTCATTCTTTTTGCATGCTATATACAGGACTGTGATGAAAACTGGTCTGGAATCTGTTAAGATGGCATTGAGAGCATTTTTGGACAATGCTGCTGAGGATCTGGAGAAAACAATGGAAAATCTTAAGCAAGGCCAGTTTACACACAGCAGGAACCAGCCAAAGGGAGTTACACAAATCATTAATTATACCACAGTTGCTCTCCTGCCAGTACTATCTTCATTATTTGAGCATATTGGACAGCACCAGTTTGGGGAAGATTTGATATGTATGTATTATTTAGAAGTGCCATGCCACTAAAATATCTGTAATGTCATGTAGTAAGCATTAGTAGACTCTCAGTTCTATTAGAGAAGGACAAATCCCACATCATTTTGACAAAATTGTCATTGATTTAATCAAACATTTGCTGTAATCGACCTAGAACGGTCTGCAGGTTTTAGTGGACTTTGTTCAAATATTAAAGCAGATGTGTCTGTGATTAGACAGTCAGAGGCTCAATTTTGTTTATAACCTTACCACAGATTTAAAATTACTTTCTTCTTATGTGAAAAATTACTTTGTATAAGTTAATTTGTCTTTGCTCTGCCTATAAATGAGGTTATACTATGAGAATGATGTTAATTCCATCATACATGCACCTTGGCTCAGTTTCTGTTAGTGGGGAATTTGAGTGGGTGCATCTTAGATCCTAACGAAAAGTGAAAGGAGCTCCTGAAGAATTCAGGCACCAGAGAAGGGAATCTGTATGAGATTCTGGATATGCAATTTCTGTAGAGGTTCTGATTATGGCTCATTCAGTGTCCTTTACTTTCCCAAACCCAGTCTGTGCAAGACATGCAGTCTGCAACACATAACTTTAATTTCTAGGAACTCCACAGGAATTCTGCTGTCCAGACTGCACTAAAGGAGGCAATTCTGCTCAGTACAGCTAACTCAGTTATGGAAATAACTGAGAGAAGGACCTAGAAGAAAAGAATATAAAATTGTATTTTTTCTCTTTTTAGAATCTGAAAAAGTATTATTTAAAATAGCATTAAGAGGACTGTTTCTGAAAATTTGGAGTTGTATTGATGGATTTGAATGTGATGAGATGTAAACATCCACTTTTCTCATTAAATTATTTCTGTAAAATTCAGGGGACTGTGACAGCGTCCAGAAAAAGTCATCTTTGGGGTTCACATACATCACTTGTTCAGCATAAGCCAATTTTTCAGAGATAAACATATTCATGCCTTGTATAATTTTTGATCTCTGATATTCCATGTTTTGGAACTTAATAATTAACCTTTGATACTTTATCACTTAAGTTAATGAGCTATTCTACATATATCACACTGATCTCAAACACCCAATTTAGAATTAATAAACTGAGAAAGAATAATTAATTTAAATTATACCTACTTATTTTGACTAGACCATAGTTGGAAAGGCTAATTTTTCTTACACACAACTTCTCTTTGCATGTTGTTAACAATAAGTTTATCTTATTTGTACTACACTGATGACAAGCATCTTGACCTGGTGCTTGTACCTAAGAGTGTTGCTACACATACAGAGTACTCCATGGTGTGACCATGTACAAAGGTAGGTCGGCATACCTGAGGTTACTGTTACTATGTTAAACATACTTAACTCCAAGATAATCCAAACTAAAATCATGGTATAATAAAGAGCCAAGCTCTGTAGCTTTGGTGCACCATCTTGTAGCCTCTCCCAGCCCATTAAGTCTTATCCTGTTTTACTCCCAACATTTCATTGCATATTGGGAGAAGATATTAGCACTGTGGGAGAGACTAGAAAAAATATATGTGGAAAGAATGGGAGTGTTGTCCTTGATGATATTTATACTGTTGTTACACTGTTACTGCAGATTACATTGAAAAAGCATTTTTTCAAACAGATGTTAGGATTATTCTCACTTTTTGTGACTGAAACTTTTAATAATTTCAAGATATGCTTTGGTGAAGTATTCATAAGGACTAAAGGATTAATTATTTTTTTAATCCTTTGTCAGTCTGAAGTGTAAATTAAGTGCATACTATTAACTGATACCTGTGTCTAAATTTTAAAAATCATAAACTGTGATTAAAAGAATTAAATATCT
Organism: Cariama cristata; assembly: GCF_000690535.1. Lineage (NCBI taxonomy): Eukaryota > Metazoa > Chordata > Aves > Cariamiformes > Cariamidae > Cariama > Cariama cristata. The sequence continues at coordinate 40,165 of NW_009604472.1, read as the reverse complement.
GTTTAACAGAATTGCCTTTCTTTTATAATGTATTTTATACAGTGGTGTTATATTTGTAAATAGATTTGTTCCCTAATAATTTTTTTTTACTTTCAGCACTTTTTTTGATTTACCTAGAAACTTTAAGTGCTACAGACAAACTAGAAAAGATTCATTCACACATTTGTTTATAGCTATTAAATTAATAAAATCTCAGATTATACAATCATGTTATCCGTAAAGGCTTGGTATGCCATTAATTTCAGACAGTTAGTGTACTAGTGAAAGATGTTTACTGCCTTAGCTGCTAACTTGGTATTGAAGTAAATGGAAATTTTGAGTAAAAACTATGGCGCTCGGTGCTCAGATGATTTTTTTTTATTTATTTAGAGAGTGATTTCTGTGAATTGCCTTTGATAGCTTGATATTATTAATCTAGTTATTGTCAAAAGAAGAGTATTTTAATTCTACAGAAATATATTGCAAAGAAAAGTCTCTTTATACCTGTCATTTTCTTCTCTTTAGTGGAAGATGTTCAGGTCTCCTGTTACAGAATATTGGCCAGTTTGTATGCTCTAGGAACCAGCAAGAGTATCTATGTAGAGCGGTAAGAAGAAAAAAAGTGTTTTTTAATATTTGTGTTTATACTTAGCTGCGTGAATATACAGTCCAGAAATTAATATAGGAAGAGACTGTTGTTGGAAAGATACTGTGAGAGAAAAAAAGGTGCTTAGATGTTAAGTGGTATGCAACTGCATTTATTATAATACACTTAAAATTTTACATTATATGTTTGTCAAAATATATCTTAGTTAAAAATTACAAATAGAATTATCTGACTTTACGATAAATATCACTTGATTTGAGGCTTAATTGGGGAATTGTAAAATATGTCATTCAGCTCAGCTGTTGTTATAATTCTTCCTTATATATTATTTAATTGTGTATATTTCTTTCTCATTACCCTAAATTTAATAAAATTTGTCACTCATACAACACTACTCCTTTTCTAGCCCAATTACCCAGGGAAATGAGGCTTTATAATTGCTTTTTTGTGCATCTGTATATCTGCTAACCTCCCTCCAAGTTCCATTTGGTCTGTGCAAACCATACTCAGCCAAAATACAGAGGTAACTAGATAATTCAGTTCTTAAAACTGAATAATTGCTCTGTAGTGACTAGTACTGCTCTGAGGGAAGGCTAAATAGAACTTATACATTTCAGATATTGGCAGCAGTAATCTAGAAAGATCATATATCTGTACACAGCCTTGCAAATCAACCTGTGCATAACTCCAGACCAGCCCCGCGGTATACCCTTGCTTACTTGGTGGCAATATCACAGGAAACATTATGAAGAAAGATGGGGACCAATATTAATTGGTCCCCATCTGTGGAAAACCAGGTGTCATTCATTTCATATGGAATAGAAAATTAATTGGGTTTGGTATTTGGCAAATAAATGATGTGGGGTTTGTAGGTAAGAGGAAATATGTCAGTGTAAGTGTCAATTTTTGTGTATGATTGTCTACAACTGTTATCGTAAGCAAAAAGCACATAGCATGCTCTTTGTAGGTGTATGTGGTGGAGGTATGTTTTGCTTCATTAGGTGAAGACCTAATGAAAAGGAAAAAAAGAATGAGAAAACAGGATAATAATGGGAATGAAGTTAGATTTAACAAAACCAAGTTTAATGAGTGAAATCTAGAAAGAATGTAAGTTCTTAAAATGAGATAAACTATAGAGTGAAGATGTATCTTGTTAAATCATAAGATCAGTTTGGAGGCTTTTTTTTCTTTCTTTTTTTTTTTTTTTTTATTACTTGGAAGTTCATGTGACTCCTGGATTTCTGTCATCTATGTTGCTCAGCTTCAGCAGCTAAGGATTTCTCACATATCTAAAATCTACTATGGTCAACTGAATTGGAAATCAGAAAGATTAGTTTTAAATGTCCCCTGAAGGACTCAAGTGAAGTGACAGGGGCTCACTTACTTCTTCCTAGAGACAGGCTTTTTACAATTTTGACACACTTAAGGAATTTTGATTATCAAATAAATGTTGTCATATATTTTAAGAGATTAGAACAACGGTTTTGTGCAAAACTTTCAGAGTTACTGATCAGTAGAAGCAATTTCCCACTCTCTGAAGAACCTGACTTTCATGCTAGAGCAAGATCTGATTATTACCGTTTCTCAGAAAAAGGAAATTATATGACTCAAATAAAATGTAGCTGTATTTGGTCTCTTGACCTAGTCACTAACTTTTTCTTACTAGTAGAGATTATAAAGTCACTAAAGCTGAGAAGAAAGTAATAGAGCAGAAGGCATTGTTATGACGACTTTGGGTTTTCCCTGCATGTTCCTCAATTGCTCAGCTAAGTAGGCCACCTTTGACATTTTACATCTTTAACATTTCATTCATATATTAGCAGGGGGTTGCTGGATGTCAATGTCTATTACCTATTCTTGTGTTGATGATCCTAATGATGTAGTGGCTTCTCTTTTTGAGGCTTATCTTAGATTAAAAATAAGGCTGGTATAGAACTACCCCAAGGTGTAGTCAGTTGTCAAAGATGTGTATACTTAATGATGTTTGTTAATTCACAGGCAACGATCAGCACTAGGAGAATGCTTGGCCGCTTTCTCAGGTGCCTTTCCTGTGGCTTTTTTGGAAACGCATTTGAACAAACATAATACCTACTCAATTTACAATACCAAGAATGCGAGAGACAGAGCAGGTATTTCCAGAAACTCACATAACGGTTATGAAAACACAATTTCACTATAAATACTGCTTGCCTTAATACATGTATTTTTGCATACATTTTATAGTGCAAGAATTTTCTTGTAGTCTTGGTTGTATTTCTTTCCTTAAATCAATGGGCTAAGTCTGGTAAAACTGATTATTTTGTTTCTAAAGATACCAATGTTTTCATTTTGAGATACCGTTCTCAAAATCCACTTTGGAATCAACTTATTGAAGGGACTTCACACATTTGTAGTATCTCAGATATTATATATTTGATGACAAAATTCTAATCAGTAAGTTTAGTTCCTCAGTTTTCATATGTAGTATTGGGTCCCTAAAACATACTTGCAATTGAAGCAAAATACTTTGCCTGTGATAAGTTTGTGATATACCCTTAGAAAATAAATACACCGTAGAGTAGTAAGTAAATTGTTTGTTCTTTGAAATACAAAACAGTACAGATACTTTCCAGTAACATTATGTATGTTTATTTTGCATATACCCTTTTTGTTCCATTCTGAAACTCTTGATGTTTCTTATGCTAAAGCATAGTTGTTGAATAAGGACGTATGCACTACTTGTTCCTATGGTAAATAGAACTTACAATAGAACTGTACAAACTCTGCATATATGCTGAATGTGAAATATATCACAGATATGTATCGATAACAGTATATAAGATCTCTGTTTATAAAGGCATGCATTTTAGAGCTTCACCTTTAATTTTAAAAAAGGGAGCATACCAGATTTATTCTTCAAAGAGCTGTAGTATCTTATCTTGAAAATATCAACAACCATACTTACTTGCCATATATATTCTAGCTATTTTAACACATCTAGAAAGACAGTTGGCTGTATTTTCATTGATTTTTAACAGAAATTTGAATTTATTTTTCAAAATTGCTTTAAGCTTTAAGGAGACTCTGCGATGGCTGTATGAAATGTATTTGGGTCTAAATAGGAGAAGAGACTGTTGTTGGAAAAGCACTAGCCTGAGGCCATGTTGCTACAACCATTTGGATTCACAAATTACAGACTAAATTTTCAATATATGATTATCTGTATATCTCATTGTATCTGTACATCAGGATGTTAGACATTCAAGAGCTAATAGTTGTGCTTATAGATACTTATCTGTAGATGAAAGAAACTGCCTCCAAAAATAAAGGCAACTGCAGTGCCTTTTCAGGGGAAGGAACTGTTAATTCAAATTACTTCAAAAGTAAACATTTACAATCAGAAATTCACCTCCAGAAGTCAGCTTCTCAGAATCTGCTCTACTCATTATGTCAGGCAATGATTTTCCTTTTTTCTTCTATTAACATTCCAGGTCGAATCTGATGTGTTGTGGAGAGATGTTTCATTGTATCAATTTGTTTCCCCAACTGCAAAGCTTATGTTGGAAGAAATTCTGAAACTGGAGCTTTATTTTGAATATAGCAAACTGCGTCTGGTTTCTCTGAGTTCATTCTGTAATAATTACATTGCTCAAACTTCCATATAGGAATTATTTTTATTATAGACAGTTTTATTATTGAAGCTTATATACAACAGTTTATTGCTCAATGGTATGAAAGTACCTGTTTTTTATTGTTGTGTTTGGTTCCTTTTCCTCGGATCAGAAGGGTATAAATATAAATAGAAAACAAAAGTTGTACAGAATAGCAATTGAAAAGAATTATTTTCCTTCTATTACTTTATTGATTTTTGGTTTGTTTGGGTTTTTTTTCCGAATAGTTCTCAATTTGCCTACTACTGTAGAAGAGGTTTGCCCAAATATTCCTTCCTTGGTGAAACTAATGGACGAAATTGTGGAACTGGCAGAGTCTGGTATTCGTTACACGCAAATGCCACATATCATGGAAGTAATACTGCCTATGCTATGTAGTTACATGTCACACTGGTGGGAACATGGGCCAGAAAACAACCCTGACAAGGCTGAAATGTGTTGCACAGCCTTGACGTCAGAGCACATGAACACTCTCTTGGGTAACATATTGAAAATCATCTATAACAACCTTGGTATTGATGAAGGAGCCTGGATGAAGAGATTAGCAGGTAAGATGTAAAAATTTATAAACAAACAAACAAATAAGCATGTGTGTGTCTATTCAGCATGTGTGTGTGTGTGTGTATATACACACTCTGAATTACTCTGTTAAAGCTGGAGTAGAACAACACTCATATTTTTGTGTATGTAAACAATACAGACCTTGATGAACCAGAAATTTTAAGTATAAAGAGCAGTGTAAGCAGTATGTTTTAGTCTCTTAATAAGTAATATGAGAAGTACATAAGACTATTTCTTTTTTCCCAGAATATGCAGATACGTATTTTGCAGTATATTGAATTAAAGGACTATAGTTATTTAAGCCATTTTCATTGTACAGCAAGTTTCCATTTGCATGCATTACACAGTTCCTTGCTATTCTGTATGAGTGCTGGATCATTAAAATATTGTTTTGAAGCTGTTTATCTAACAAATCTAGTACAATGAAATGTGGAAATGCATATGTCATTTTAGTAATCCTTACATTAGCTTCATTGTGATAACGCCTTAAAATTTGTTTAAAAACAGTTTATTTCTCCATGTTACAATCTGTAAGGAGAAGTTACTTCGGCATTGTGATTTCATTTTTTCACTTAGGCTTTCTTACGACTTTTCAGTAATTATTACAGTATTCATTTCATTCATGGTAGCAGTCTGCATTCCTAGTCTTTTGAGGGTTGGTAATGTAATGCACTCTAAGGAGAAGTGGTAACTGCCTAAAATTCTTTGTAATCTAATGGATATGTTATAAATGGTTTTGCACTAATCGACCCAGATGAAGTGCTAATTTACATGTTCATATCTATGAGGAGATTTGCAAAAACCTTGTGATAACAAGTCTCACATGACTGGTTGAATCAGTCTCATTTCTGTCTGCACTCAGGCCTTCCAGTGTCCTAACGTGCATAAGAAATATAGGCGGGCTGTTTCAGTAGGTTTGCAACTAGAGCGTGCTTTCCAGTTGTACTTCACTCAAGCTAAAAAGCAAGATTCAAAAGAGGAGCCAGTGGCTGAGAAAACCTGTGTGTGCACTATGTAGTTATATAGGTATCCACCCATACATACCATTAAACAACAACTACATTACTCAATAAAATTATGCAGGCAAATACCAGTATGTTGACAGAATACCAGTAAAGAAGTATTTCAAGTTTTATGATCTGGCAAGCCTAGTTTGTGAAGTTGTAATTTCTGCTCTCATAGTGACAAAGTGAAATGCCTGTGTGAAATCCTGACCACATTTAATTCTTGGCAAAATTTCTGCTGATTTCAATGGGGGCAGGATTTCACTCTGTAGCCTAGAAATAAGATCCAAGAAAGAGGGCAACGGTAAAAGTTTTTATTTATATTTTGTGGCCAGGTATATATTATAATATTCATTGCCTTAAATAGTGTTTTCCCAGCCCATCATAAGCAAAGCGAAGCCACAGCTCTTAAAGACACACTTCCTGCCACTGATGGATAAGCTAAAGAAAAAAGCAGCAGTGGTTGTATCGGATGAAGAACATCTAAGAGCAGAAGGCAGAGGTGACATGTCGGAGGCTGAACTGCTCATCCTAGATGAGTTCACCACTTTGGCACGGGACCTCTATGCCTTCTACCCTTTGTTGATTAGATTTGTGGACTATAACAGGTAGGTGGAGAGGAATAGGTCAATGAATCTTGTAAAGTCTTCCTGTTTATTGACATCGTCTCTTATCCCTTGATATGCCTAGCACTGAACTAAAGTAACTTTTACTCAGCCTGCCAATCTTGAAGTTGCTCAACCTGATGTTTTGTGACTTTTAGGAGGAGATGGGATCTTTTTCAGAAGAAAACCAAAAAAAAAAAGGTGCAATCCAAATCTGTTGGATTAGACCTAGGCTTAATGTAAAAGGATTTTAAGGGTATTGAAATAGGACATCAAAAAGCCACTGCTACCAGAAAGGATTAAATCATGCATGCTTGGTTTTATTGACTTGTATCCCTGTAAAATGTTGAAAACTGATTTCAAAGCATAAAGCCCGTGAGGATCATCTGCATTTCCACCCTTTTACCAAATTTTAGGGCAAAATGGCTGAAAGAGCCCAACCCTGAAGCGGAAGAATTGTTCCGCATGGTGGCTGAGGTCTTCATTTACTGGTCAAAGTCTCATGTAAGTAATTCCTTGGTAAAGACTTGTTTTAATTAGGTTCCTTAGTAGGCAGATCAATTATTCAGTGGTTGTGTTCAGGAAAAAACATTTAATGACAGAAGTGAAACTGCAGATGGAAAGGTATTAATGACTTTCAGTTTTCTGACACTTTTGAAATGCCTGAGTAGCTAGGGAAGTTGATGGGTGTTTTGTAGCGTAGTAACACTGATTGTAGATATTTTTCTTACACATTCTGGTTTGTTTGTTGTGGGTTTTTTGTTGAGTGTTTTGTGTTTTTTTTTTTTTAATATCATTGAGGTCTGTGTCCTTACCCTTTTTTTTTTTTTCCCCCCAATCAATTATTTTCACCCCCAAAGCCTTTTTGTAACCAGGATGTATAGCTACTGAATTAGTAGTAGTTGTCTCATAAAAGTCCATTTTACTAAATTGTATAGTCTGTCTGCTTGAGCCTCTTGGCAGAGTTATGATAAAAATCTTGCATAGAGGTCATCAACACGACTAGTGAAACAAGAGTTTCCAGAAGAAATGTGCAGCTTTGTTTACTGTCATTTAATTTGTGTTGCGGTATATATTTGTATTTCTTTAATAAAAGTTAAAGGTATGTAATTCAATTATTAAGTCCAGGTCTGTAGCTGGGCTGAATGAAGGAAAATCTGTAAATGTTCTAAGAGCAAGGAAGTAGCAAATACATCTCACAAGTAATTCTCTGATGAAATCCTGTCCCTAGATGATACTATTTAATATTTCATAAATTTTACCAGTTAAGGATTTCTTCTTAATTCCACTTCTACAAAATTTTCCCTTGGTTCTCAAGTCTGATTCCTCTGGTTCATGTGCAGTAACCAACAGGTCTGCATTAAGACCCAATCAGGCACCATCACTGGTAGTGCTTAAATAAAAATAAAACATGATTCATATGAATACTAGAACAAAAGAGAAGGAAAAAACCAAAAGAGACTAAATACTTTCAGGCAATGGATCTGAGTTGTCTATACTAAATTTCTTTTCTACCATAACTTAATTCTCTCAAGTTTGGGAAACAAGATACTGTATTATTTGTGTACTTGGACGTGAATTGGACTGTAAGATTTATTATAAACATCACTGTGCACAGAAACTGGTTGCACAGTAGATAGATACTGGATCATGAAATTACCTGTGTGTTCATAAGTTCAGTCTTTTTATTTAAATTTTCTAATGTATCTGAATATGGTGGGATTTATAATGAGGAAAAAAAATGGAATGGATTATTTACTAGTAAGGGAAAACCCAGACAATATTTTTATATTTAATTAGAGGAGGAGTGAGATTTTTATCATAGCTGTTTCATAGCCAGAGAAATATTTCTTTCTCTCGAACATAGAAAAACACCCAAAACACACAGCCCCCTGAGCTATGTCATGTAAATAAAGCTGGCATTGAAGGCCGTTATCGATCATCCATTAATTTTTTTCTATCCTTATCTTGTGAATTTTACAAATTTCCACTTAATTTATATTTTTATTTAAGATTTGTTTAGATAGATTCCTCATATATCATAAGTCCTTCTAACTGAGATCTTCTATATATTTCCAGAATTTCAAAAGGGAAGAGCAGAACTTTGTGGTACAAAATGAAATCAACAACATGTCTTTCCTGATCAGTGACACCAAATCTAAGATGTCCAAGGTAGTGTAAATATTTTTATATTTTTCTCTTTGCAGAGGGAAGGGAGACAGGAGGACTCTAGAGAAGCACCTTTTTGTTTCGTTTTGTTGTATTTTGTAAATTTTATCTGTTGAAAACACTGGGTTGAGAGTCAAGACATAGTCGTTTGAGAAACACAGTGGACTTTCAAGATCTTGGTGCAAAATACTGGCAATGATATAATGGCAGTTCCATTGGGTAGGGTTGCAGCTGTATTGGTAGTGAGGAAATTGTCGAACTGGAGACAAATACAGAATTGCTAGTACAATTCTTTTATTTAATACTGAATTTTTTTTCACCTTTGCTTTATGCTGCAGGCAGCAGTTTCTGACCAGGAGAGGAAGAAAATGAAGCGCAAAGGTGATCGGTACTCTATGCAAACCTCTCTCATTGTGGCAGCCCTGAAGAGATTACTTCCCATTGGCCTAAATATTTGTGCTCCCGGAGACCAAGAGCTAATTGCACTGGCCAAAAATCGATTCAGTATGGTACGTACTCTTTTTGCACTTCTTACAGCATGACAAAAATAATCAAGACTATAATTCTGTTATATGAGAGCACAATGGGTGACGATGGTAGACAATAATCTACATATTGTTCTTGTTTTCAAGGCATACAACATTTCCGTTTGGACATACTTTCTAAACAATCAGTATATGAATAGAGTTAACATTCTTAAATTAAAACAGTTATTTCTCTCTCTTAATTTTTAATGCTAAATTGTGTTTGTTACATTTTATGAAGCTTAAATTTGGAAATCAAATAAGAACCGGATGTTTCCTAACTTCTATGCCCAATATCATAACTAATTCCTTTTCATCACTCTCATGTGAATGCAGGGATAGACTGTTTTAAAAGTGATTCTTCTAGGAGTAAACTGACTGTGCAATAATGTGATTGTAGTTTGGAATATACTCCTTTCTCAAGCTATAATACTTTATACCCGCTAGCAGGTTATATGACCTTTGGACAGCTGTACTGAATGTTTATAAAGGATAAAAGATCTCCAAAAGAAACAGAAATCAAATCGGAGAAGACTGTGTTCATGATATTGGTTTCATTTGATCAAACTTGGGTTAAAGTGTGCATATATTTGTAATTTTAATTCAGACTTGCATTTAGTGTGTTACTGTGGAGAAATATGAATGATGCCATCCAGAACTTGTTCCTGTGAACTTGGATATGGCTAGCTCTGGCCTGATACAAAAAGATGTATTACCACTGAGATTTTCCTCAGTCTTCCACATTGTCAGTTTTATTCATCATCTGAACTAAGCCCAAGGTTGACATTTATATGAACAATATCCTTTCTTAATTACCTTTTATTCCTAATTTATATGATTTGTAATTTATTGTCAGAAAGATACTGAAGATGAAGTACGAGATATCATCCGCAGTAATCTTCATCTCCAGGGCAAGGTAATCTATATGCAGATTTTAAACATTATTTTTCTTCCTTTGAATTTGCTTGTTGGTGCCATATAATGACAGCCTGCCTTGGTTAACTTGCAGTCCTTTTTTCTTTTCTGTCAAGTAACTTGTTCATGTCAATTGTTGAATGTTAGATTGGTAATGTGCTGTTATATGCATTATATACAATAACACGTGGCCCTTCAAATTTTTGACTACGCACACCATTAATATGAAATCGAAGGTGGAAGCAAGGACTATCATTGTTTAAACTCTACCTTCTATTATTGGGGATAGAACCTGCAAAATGCTCAAAGTTACTTTGTATCGGTTTGAAGTGTAGAGGAAAAGGAAGCTGTCACTTCGGGATACTCCGTGAAGTGAAAAATCTCCACTTTGCTCCATTTTGTTTCTGTTTTTCAGCTCAGGGAAAAGAATGTATTTTGGAAAAAGCATAGATTTTTCTTACCGAATTCCAATTAGTGCCAAATGAATAGCCCTAGGGAAAAAGTCCTGAACTGGCCCAGTGTAGTTGAACTGTTTTATGAATGCTTCAAATAATGGCAAAGAAGAAGCCCTAATGCAGAAGTATAATAAAATTATGTACATTTCATAGAATCATAGAATCATAGATTCTATGTACATTTCCTCTCTATTGAAGGAAGATGGAATTGGACCTATGGATGGTGCTTTATTTAGGATTGTCCTTTACCTCCTCCACCCACCCCAGGTTTTATTCACCTCAAGGAGAAAACTAGTTAGTATTTCCTGTGCTCATCAAATGCTTTCAAGAGAATAAACATGTGAGTTGGAAATCTAGTGCATTTTTCTGAGAAGGTATTTAAGAATCATCCAGAAGTCCACTGCAATTCAGTGCATGGCAATAAATTTAATTTTTTTAAAAAAATGACTTGCTAATGGGATGGTTCTTCCTGAATAATATCTGAAGATCACTTTTCTCCTATCTTATGTTTTCTGTGTATCGCTGCAATGTCAAGCAAGATTATGTGGAGATTGGGGTTTCTGGGAGCTCACAAGAAGATACATCATTTTGCAACACTAACTATTAGCATTTTTCATAAAATACTACAAATAAATACTACAAATAAAAGTCCAATAGCTTTAAATTATAGGGATTGCACATAGAAAAGTTTACACTGAAAACAAAAGATTTTGTTAAATCCTAAAAAAAGCTTGAAATACTTATCCTTACGTAGCAAATATTGTTATATACTAAGAAGCAGAAAAAACCACACAGGCAAAGTACTAGGAAGAAAAAAGCATTTATGAAGACCTTCATGACTCACAGTACTTAAGCAATATGCATGCCATGGACATACAAACCTTAAATGTGTTGTGATTTTTGTGTGTGAACATCAGTAATGTTTTCTTAAAGATGAAGATAGGTATTTCTGTTCTGACATTTTCAGTATGTGTATATTGTCATTTTGTGAGTTGTTAGTCTTGCCTGGCATTTAATACTGCTTCTTAGCACTTGTCCTCCTGTTTTAAATACTTCAGTTTCTATTTTGTTTCTTTAGGATTACGTTCTGCATACTGCTAATAAGAAATTCCTGTCTGTTAGTGCTTTGTTGCCTTGGAGTAATCATACTTCTAATACCTTGATCTGTGCTTTCTCTTCAGAAATTTCCTTTGCTTCAATTGAAAGTTTGCTCTTGTTCAGCAACATATCACCTCCTCTGCTTATAACACATGAGAATAAAAGTACTTTTAGATTTCTTATATTGATACAATTTCACACTGCCCTGATAATTAAGAGGGAAATAATCTTAGCTAATCCAAAGTACACGTTGATGGATTTTCTGGTTGTAAACTTTTCAGCAGTTCCTTTGGATTTTCGTAATTGTAAAATGAATTCCCAGTGGAAGATGACATTCTGAAACCAGACCACATAATACGTAGCTAACAAGGCTAAATAGCTATTGTAGCTAGCTTTATTTCCTGACTATCTACACATTGCTTTACTAGCTTTGAAAAACTCTGTTTTTGACCTGTATGTGAAAAGTAGTCAACTCAACTACGAACAAAATACAGCATTTCTAGGACTTCAGAACTTCAATTTATTATTGTATTTATTATCTTTATTATGATTTGTTATCTATTGCTAAGTAGTTTGTTCTCAGTGGCTTGAAATGTATCTTTTCATGAATCATTTAGCGCTGACATATTCTACTGTTCACATTAAACCTAAGTGTATAACTTAATTATTTAAAAGTATAATGTATAAGGTTAAATTCAGTAGTTATTTACAAAGTACAATATAATTTATTCCATAATTCTCTGATGTCATTCGTATTTGGTCACTGTCATGACTGAATCAAGCGCACATCAGATACAGTCAAGTATGATGTTTCTTGTTAAGAAAAAGTATGCCATTGTGCTATATGCGTACACTACCCTTTTGTTGTCTGATGAATTCAGACATAAAAGGAACGTAGGCCAAATGGTCTTACAAATTTAAATTATTATTTAATGTTATGAATTAATGTGTAACTTAGTTATAATGGTGTTTGTATAAGGTGGCTTTCAAAACAGAGGAAAAATAGCATGTTTTGGAAAGGCCAGTTTTCTTCCAACCATAGCAATATTCTTTCTTCAAATGGTGTTTTCGGTTAACCACTTTTGCTTCTCACAGATGCCGTGTTCTGTCATTTATGTTAGAGCTAAAATGTAATTTATCTTGATTTCTTTCTGGAAAACTGCACTGTTTGAGAATCATCCTTCTGAATCTTTAGCTATTAATGTTGTGGCATCTATTTCATGCATTTGTCGACCTTTGTCTACATTTGTCTTCACCCTGTTTCTGTCTTTCCTTTCCTTGCATGCCTGCATGCTGTTACTCAGTACCGAGCCTTTTATTTCAAGAAATTGATGACGAAACTTGCATTAATTTTGACATGGATGAAGCTCAAGTCACCAAAATCTTCTTCCAGCCATGCTAATTCACACCTTGAAATGTCAACTACTCATACCCTTAGAAAACTACCTATACAAAAAACCTGTACCGTGATAGAATGTGAGGAGTCCTCAGATCAAAAGACATCTCCACCTGTGATTAAAAAATCTATTGTGGACTATCCATTCATGATGATCCAGTCAAATGCTCACACAAAGACTGTGGATGTGACAGTTGTTAAGAAATGGAAAAGCCGAAAGGTGGAAGAAATGCCTGCCAATTGTGGCTTTCTAGGTTGTAATAAGCTATTATTGAGCAACTATGTAAGTTTATAATCATTCCTGGAACTTCAGTAAACTGTGTATCATAAGATGTTTTGTGGAGGTGAATTAGCATTATTGTCTCACCTTAAATTGAAATCTGGATCCACAAAGATGTTTTAGAAAAGTAAGTGTTGAGTTTAACCCCTATTTGAATCTGTAGGGTTTAGGTTTCTAAATGCTCTAGGAATCCAGGCTGGTGTGACTCAAACCTAAATTATAAAATCAGGAATGATCACTGGTCACAGCTCACAGTAAAACGGGTTACGCCTTGCATTTGTCTTCAGTGTCATTGGCACAAAAAATGGTTGCAAAGTGTGTTGCATCAGTGTTGTTTAGCAGAAGCACTGGGGAGACAAAATGAACCAAAAAAAAGAGATTGCTAATGGTAAAACAGAGAATCTCAGGTCACTGAAATGGAAAAAATTAAATGTAAAGAGAAAAGTAAGAAAAAACATTTTGCTTCATATAGCTCTTTATAATTTGTAGGCTAATAAGCAAATGCATCTTGAATTCATTTTTCATAAATTGACTTTTCCATTTTTAGCTAGTAATCAGTAAAATTAGGATTTTTCTAACAATTGAAAAGAACTAAAATGGAAAAAGTTAGACATAAATAAGACTAGTATTACTAATTTCCATGACGGAAAACTAAGTAATCCCAACTAGCAGAGCAACAATTTCATTGTTGTTTGGTTTAATAACTGGAAAGTCAGTGTACAAAGTCATGTCTGTCTACCTTACATTCATTACTTTTCCCAAGTAATATATTCACTGCTGGTGCCAGTGCTATTTGTTGGCCCCTGATCATTTGCTCTCTGTATGATTATTAGACTTGAACTCCTCTGGAAGCTCTCAGGAAACTTTGCACAAATAAGTCTAGTTTTGTTCTCCCAGGGCGGGTAGTGGTGTGCCCGCGGTTAGCCGTGTGAAGGTCTGGGTGAGCCATATGAAGTGCTTCTGTTGTCCTTTGAAGCACTTTCTGTAGTAAATTAAACTGTTTGACCCTACGTTTGGAACATCTTGCCTTGGTGACACGTGCAATGTTCCTCCCACAGCTTGAGGATCCCGCCATCAGGTGGCAGATGGCACTGTACAAGGATTTACCAAACAGGACTGAAGATTCCTCCGATCCAGAGAAGACTGTGGAAAGGGTCCTTGATATAGCTAATGTACTGTTTCACCTGGAACAGGTTAGACACATTTTCCCAATTCCATTGCTTCTTCATCTAAACAAAAGTATTCAGCCTTTCATTTATACTTTCACCTGCTGTATTTAATGTTATACTCTCTTTTTTCCTTTCTTTTGATGGCTGCTGTTTATGCGCTTTGCCTTGTGTTTTGTAATCCAATATCGTGGTCCTATTGATCACACAGTGTGCTTGCAGCAGCTCCAACAATCATTTATTTGGAAAAGGACTAAGAAAGTGATACCTGTGGTTTAGCTTCCTTCTGGTGCATTTCAGCTAGCAGGAAGTAATCACTAAATTGTCCATGGGCCATGAAATGTCAGTAAAAAACAACTTAAGTATTGAAAAAATACCTTTTTTCCCAAGATATTTTACCTCAGCTGAGATTCTTGAATTAGTGAAGTAGCAAGAAACTTGAAGCTGCTACATAAATATCTGGTTAGAAGCTGTATATTACAGCTGTGTGGAGTAGGACAGTCAGATGGTTTGATACACTTCTCTAGTGATGGCTCTAGAAAGCTACTTACTAGTTAAAAAAATTGTAAGAAGAATGACCACTTGACAAAATCTGTATGGAAGTTTGTGTGAATGTAGGCAAGAATATATGCATTTAGAAAATGAAACTGGCATTGAAATTCAGAAAATTCTTGATAATCTGGAAGTTTTAGTAAAACTACTCTTTGGTGGTCCAGGAAACTGCTTGCATATGTGAAATCAGACTCTTTCATGCTGGTGCAACGGTGAATACAAACCAAGGTTAACCTAACCTTGCTGCATTCAAGAAATAGTAGAAGCAGGGTGGAGGAATGATTTTTCTAAGGAAGTTCTGGCAGAATCTTTAAGTTGTTTTAGAATCTGGCATGAAGCTCTACTGTTTTATCTAATATTTTTGTGCATAAATATATGAGCTTCCTATGTGACCTGGACTACAGTAACTTTCATTTTAAAAAATCTGTAATTTATTTTGTGTCCTTCTTCCCACTAGCACTGATAGAATTTTGTCTTTAACTTGAAGGGTATTCCTACTGGCAGAGATGAATGCTGCTGGTTACACCATATACTATAAACTGACCGCATATAAAATTTACTCAGGTTTTTTTTTTTTTTCCTTTTCAAAGAATATTTGAGAATTCAAGGCTCTCTTACTGTCTCATCAGATTAGTTGGTTTCATTCAGAAGCTTGGCACAGGTTTTCAGATCCCATGTCAGGAGGTTTCCGTGTTGTGATGAGATCACTGGTTCAGTCAAGCGGCAATCTGAGAGAAAGTGCTTGTGTAGACACTGTGCAGCACTTGAATGCTAAAAGTGACTTTCAGACATCCTGGAATGCACAGTGTGTTGATGTGAATACCTGCGTCCTGGCTGTTGCATCGCAGAACTCTTCTTCGTATAGTTTGCCAGCCTTAGTATGGACTAGCTTCAAGTTCAGCAGCCTTATGCAGTTTGAGAGATGAGGATTAGGAGGAGTCACTAAATTTTACTAGTTACTGACTATGTGTGGAGCAAGCAAAAAGTGATAGAATGTCGAATTAAATCCATGGCAATCACGGTTAGCGTACGAGAGAGAGAGAGACAGGAGAATGAGTATTGATTTGAAAGTATGTATGGTGGCTGTGAGGAAGAAGGAAGAGTAGAGGAAAGCTAGAAATGGGGAGGGTCGAAAGGTCTTGCCTTTTACCCTGGTTTTATAGAAGTTAACCGAGCTGAAAGTAAATTGATTAGCATGTACAGAGTTGCATAATTCAGCATTAGACTCTTGTATTTGAGTTCAAATAGCATATACAATCTCTTGATTTCTGGCATTTTAGCTATACCATCATGTATATAAATTGGTGAAGCTTGTTCAAGGGAGTGAAACCCAGGGTATGATCCTTGTGTTTTCCATGTCCTGTCATAGTATCAATCTCACAACGTATAGAATCCAGTAGTAGTAGAGAACAGGATGGATTCCCATTGTAATACCAGATCGACATTTTGGATCAGTCCTTCCAGTCAGACTTAAACAATGACTTATAGTGAAGTAAATGCTGGCTGCTTTTATTCTGGGTACTTTACACCTATTTGTTTAAAGATTTGGCCCCACAGCTTTACTTATCTTCTGTAGACAAGTGCTCAGGTGCTTTTGTTACTGAAATGGGTAATTCCATGTCTTCAAAAATAATGAATGTGTGAGCACTGGGGCTGTTCTTATGATAGTCTTGAGTAATCCTTTGCTCTCCATATACAAATACTCTGTTCTCCATATGTACATACTCTGAGTGCTTTCCTTATTGCACTGACAAAGATCAGTTCATTCTTTGTATTTTCTTTCCAAGCACAGCTAACTTCTTTGTTTCTATTATTTTCAGAGATCTGCTTGCATAGGCCGAGGCTATTTCTTTTGGGAAAGTATAGAGGGTTTTATAGTTGTTTGTGAAGATATTACTAACTACCTAACTTCCACATTTGAGTTTGTCTGACTTTAATTTATTAGCACCGACTTTGTTTTGTGACTGTAAATATGTTTGCAGTGAATGCTTTTCTATTCTTTTTCCTAACAAATATTTTTCGTTTGTATTTTATCTTTTGGAAGGGACTTTTTTTTAGAATGTCACCGTTTAATCTTACAAGTGTAATTATCCATTTCACTGGATGCTTGGCAGTATTTTAGTCTGTTTAATTAAATGCTTATCATTTAACTACGAATAGTTTTTTGTATTCCACTAAACTAGAAAAGTCCTCTTGGATAACTATGTTTGGATTGAGTATTGGGTTTGTATAAACATCACCATCACTACATATTTTAGATAAAATGCATTATTTTATTACAAGGGAGAATCACCAAGTCTGTCAGGATAGTTCTGCAGTCATAGTTCCCAGTTACCCAGTCAGGCTATATACTGTTGCATGCAGTTGCTCTTCTGGACCACAGTAGTCATTTTCTTCTGAGGGAAAGAAGGATGGAAGGTGGAATAAAAGAAACTGAAAGAGCAAAAGATGAGGATGGAGCACACCCAATTTAATCTCATGCTCCTGTAGAGCCCAGGATGCAGAAAGAGAATATATCTGAAGACAGAGCTATAATATTATGAAATGTAGCTGAAGTGTTTTGGAATATCTTAGGTTCATTCAAGCTATGCAGATTCATGGAAGGGATTTAGTCCTACGTAAGTGTTTGTGCCTGTCTCTCATTTTTAAAGTTACTTCCTTTCCATTGTAGCTGGTCATGGTAAATATTACAAATAAAATATTAACTGTATTTAAGACAATACCTTTAAAAGTATTGTCTGAGGCAATATGAAGGTATACAATTTACCTGTACATATGTAAAGAGTTACATATAAAAGGCAGAGTGAAGATTCTTTCAATTAAAAGTTAGGGTTTTCTGAGAGATGGCCTCGATGGTAATATTCTATCTAAAATATATAAGAAGCAGGATGAAGTACAAAAGGAGAATATCTGTATCATACAAGGAAAGGAAGATTTTTCCTTTTAAGTTCATTTTCTAAATTCTGATTCTACATTTTGCGTGATTGCTTGAACTCTGTCTGAAACACTTTATGCCATCTATTATTCTTCTGTTATCTTTCCACTCGATTTATCTGTTATCTCACATTTTTATTATTATTACTATGCCCAGACAGTAGGGACATTGCCACATTGTTTATTTTTCCATGTGTATTTTATGTAACAGGTTGAGCATCCTCAGCGGTCCAAAAAAGCAGTGTGGCATAAGCTACTGTCTAAACAGAGGAAAAGAGCAGTAGTTGCCTGCTTTAGAATGGCACCATTGTATAATCTGCCAAGGTAAGAGCTACATTAGTTCTATCTCTCACAAATGCATTTATGTTCATACAGTGCTATTTGGCAAGATGGAAAGGAAGAAAACCATGTAAACCAGTAATTGATAAACTGAGGGGTAATGTACTTTGCGTATTACTTTCTTTTAATAGGTCTAATTACTTTCTTCTCATATGTCTTTTGAAAAGAATAACAAAAAATATGATTTTAAATTTCTGGTTCTGTCCTCCTGCTGTTATTCCACCTGTTCCTCCTGGTATGTTTTCTTTTCTGACACCTTTCATAGGAGATAAATGCAGAAACAGACATATTGGTGTCACTGTAATATCATCTTGGGAGATAAATTTCCTCCTAAACCCTGGTGTAGCTCTGGAAATATGGAGTTCAATAATACCTTCATTATTAGATGCTAAATGTTCTATATGCAGGAAATAAACTGATACTATTTATCTGAAAACTTGTCTATTTATTGTGCACTTTTGGGAAGAGCATTCTATTAGACAAGAAATACATGCACATATTCTAGGCATTTCACGCCTTTTCCTGTGGCTCCTTTTCCTCTTTCTTGTTCCTATAGTCAAGTGATTTTCAGAATCCTGAGGTTCTGGAAGGAATGAACATTCAGGAAAAGTAAAGGCATCTGTTTTTTTCATGCAGTTGCTAAAAATAATTTCCAGAATGCTAGTATCTGATCTTTTCAACATAATAATGTTCTCATATTTTCCCAAAAGTATGCGTATTGTTACTGTTACCATAGTTAGTAGGATGAATCTTTAAAGTCTGTTCCAGGAAGCACGAGGGCATGAGAATCACACTAGCTTGAAATGAGGCTGCCATGACAGTTGAAAATAGAACAAAGATATCTCCATGTGTAGCTGTTCTTACTTTAACAAGTAGGTCATTCGCACATAACTAGCATTCCTGTGTATTTTAATTATACTTCTTCCTTTTCACTATATAAGACTGGCAGTTGTTTAAAAAATTAAAATGACTGATAAAATTCTTCATGGAGAATTGGTTGTCACACAGTCCATTTTGCATTGAATCCTCAAGAAAAAAAAAACCAAAACCCGGTAAACATCATTGTTGACTTACCATCTTTCCCCTAGCCTCGTCATCCATTTAATTTCATGGAGTTTGGAAAAAAATGGTTTATTATTTTAGATATAAAAATCCTAAACATTAAATAAATGCAATTATTTGAGCACAATCCAAAGTTATCTATTGCTGTTATCTTAATGTTTAAATTAAAACAATATGAAAATATTTTATATTACAAATAAAACTCACTAATGTGGTGAAGTAATTGATTTTGTTTCTTGTGTTTAAATTTCTTTGAAGTTCTAGTTATTATCTTTTCCTAAAATCATTATTATTACATTTTAGTATCAGTTTTATAAGTTAATGGGACTCAGTTTTGAATAGAGCATTTTAATGTAAACTTAATTTTTAAAATAGGTGCTTTCAGAAGGTTTTACTATAGAAATTTTGCTTTCCTGTTAAAAGGTAGTTGTAATGACTGGACAGTTCTTCAAGCAAGTGAAATTCATATTGACCAAATTTTCTCTTTCAAAGTTTACAGCTTTTCTTTTAAATGTCCCTTTTTAGGCACCGAGCCGTCAATCTCTTTCTTCAAGGCTATGATAAATCTTGGATTGAAACAGAAGAACACTATTTTGAAGACAAACTGATAGAAGACTTAGCAGTACGTCTGGGTGCAAAGGGTTGTGGGAATGTATTACAGATTAACATGCATCTTATATAATAATAATTATAAATCTGTGAGGCACATAAGGTATCGTCTAAGTGATCTCTGCCCAAAGGGGTGAGCTATAACCAAGTCGCTCTGACAGGTATTAAAAGTTACAAGGGATGGAATTCCAGAATCCCCTCAGGCAGTCTGCTTCAGGGCTCCAGTAACCTTTTATAAAGCTTTTTAAATTTCTGTCTAAATTACATGCCAGTTGCTGTCATTCTCCTATCTCTTACCTTCCGCCCTGTGGAGAAAGGGAACAGCCTATTCCCTTCTTTCTTTGCAGTTAACCTTTATGGATTTGAAGACTTCATAACGCACATTAAGGCCATTGAAGTCAAAAGGTTAGAATACAGAACTAGAGGAATTTTAGTCTTAGATTAATCAGTCCCTTCAGAAGCAGACAGAGTCTGCTGATGCTTCACAGAAGAATCCTCTTGTCAAGGATGTGAGGATTTTCCCCATCAGTAAAGTGTTAGAGACTTTAGTCTTTAGCCTGGTAAACCCCCGGGGTGATTTTCAGTAAAGCCTGGTATCCTCATCCTTTACAATTGTCTCTCAGAAAGGTAGCTCTTTCAAGGGTTGGGCAAGAACTAGTACTAGGAAATTATTCAATCCTTAGGAGGTCCAACAGAACACAGTCTGAGATCAATTTTTTTATTGCGAGGAGAGCCTACTCTCTGCAATAGAGAGGAAGCTAACTGGAAAATTGCCGTTCAAAAAACCTCAACAATTTGCTTTTACTGTTTAAAGCTTATGCTTAAACCCAGCTACCCAAGTTGTGAACAGTTTTGAAAATAAGGGTCAAAATAGTGAAAGGAAGATTAGCAGCAATGAGCTCAACATAAGCAGACTGTGGAAGTTCATTTTTGCCTGCACACATGCCAATTCATTTCTTGTATGATCTTGCATTTATTACTGTATGATCAAGCACTGTGAAAAAGCAAGAGACTTCTGCAAATAGTTACTTTGCTTACAGCCTTTTATAAACTGATACCTTCATGTATCCCAACACACTGCAAATGTTTTAAATAACACAGTTTCATTGCCAAAAACCAGTTATGTTTTAGCAGTTGAGAGCACGTGTGTGTAGATATGGAATGTGGAACAACCTAGCTCTTTGCATGTGTGTATGTATGTGCAGTTGTGTAGTGTATGTGTGTGCAGTTATGTATGTGTGAATAACCCAGCATGGTCATTTGGTTACACTGACCTAAAGGGTTATCTCCTTACCTCTTCTATGAAACCTTATCTTTGCTATGTTTATGAAGAACTCCTTGCTGGCAGGCAGATTAAGTGAAAAAACTATCTTAAAGACAGAAACAGACTGGATTCACTGCTGTATCATCCTTTACTAAAGGACTACAGGCATTCCCTTGTCACTCCTCAAGCATACAGATGAGTGTGTCTCTAACCCTCTCATGAGGAGAGCTGTATTACAACTTTCATTCAAAAGAGCAAACAAAACTCTATCTGCCTTTTAAATTAATTTCTATTACATTCTTGTTGCTTTAGAGCACTCTGCTGGAGGGTGAGAGTTCTACTGTTCAGCTCTGTGGAGCTGACCCAGGCTGCTATGTGGACTTCATGAGAAATGTGGTTGTGATGCTGGTGAAGGTTCTCTGTCCCTCTTAGAGAAACTGTACCCTGGGATAGCAAGGAATTAAAGTTTTAGTGGACAGTCAAGATGGAGTCACAGCCCAGGCTGTGGTGGTGGAACTTGTCTGGAAGGGGAGAAAGGAGGGGCCTTGGCTTCTCTAATGTGTGCTTGAAGGATCATCTGAAGTTTCTGAACTGTTCACATATTGGGTAGAAAACCATAACAATCCAGGGCCCAGAAACTACAACCAAGACTTCCTGTCCTGTGCTTTAACTCTCTGTAGTCAGTAAACTACAGTGTTGTATACCGTAGTATGTTCTTTCTCAATACCGGAAATTTTGAACTCTCTTTTCTGCTAAGTAGAAATAATTTAAAGGGAGAAATGCAGTAAAGACTACCTTCTTCCTGACTTTGCTAGATCCAGGCAATTTATAGACTTGTGGTGAGGGCTTTTTGTGGGATGTGGGAGATGAGTGTTTGTATCCCCTAAAGCAGAAGACTGGAATAGACTTACAGTTTTGTTCCCTGAATCTTCTGTCCTTAAGTCTATTAGGCAAAAGTGACACTACTACTTCTCCCTCTGTACATGAAAAGAAAAAAGTATACAGAAGTATTCTATTGAGGAGCTTAGTTCTCGTGATTCTTCATCATCAACGTTTAGAAATGACAAGTAAAGCTTACCCAACGTTTTTGTTTTTTCCTCTTCTGTTAACGTTCAGTTAAAGCTTTAGCTTTTTATTTTACACTTAAATAACTATAAGGCAAACATCTCAGAACATTGAAAATTAAGAATAATTATTTCCCAGAAATGTCAGAAAAATCATTTGATTCTAGCATTCATGCTCTGCTTAATAATGAGTTCTACTTAACACAGTCATTGGTGAATTTGATCCTCCATTTAATTCAAATGAAATCTATGAAGACTAATAACTTGTATTAAACATTAACACAACTTCTGCCCTTTTGCTTTGTCAGTTTTGATAACATTAGAGAGTTATTCTGGTTGATAACATTGCCAAGTATAGAATGCTGCCATTTAATTAAAGAGAAAGGTCAGCATCCTAAATGAGATTGAAATAATGAGCAGGGGAAGACATCCATAATGGTGAGATATAACTAGAGTTATAATTTGCATGGTTCAGATCTTGTTATTGATACTGAAAATATTGTCACATATTGCAAAATGTGAAATGAAACTTGTATGGCCATCATCGGCTAGCATGAGAAACAATCATTGTGCATATATCTCAACTAAAGTGAATTCTCAGCTGCAACCAGCCATGTTTGGTACAGCTGAGTGGAAAAGGTGGACTTCACAGGCACATACGAAATGTAGCACACACAGAGATATATAAGCATTCTCACAGGAATGTATTTGACACTAGCACACACAGGTTTTTTAAGAGGCAAAAAATCCATTTTCCTTATGTCTGTCGTGGCCAACCCTTCCTTATTGCTAACAGATAACATCTGACATTATAATAATTTCTTACTTGGGCGGTCTTATCAATGCATGCAATTGATTTTATTTGTATTTTAGTGCATACTGCTAGGTGAAAACAAGGAGGAAGACTGGGCATAATTTATGCAACCAATTTTCTCTGAGTTTGTAGAAAAATATATCTGGATGAAGCAATTTTGTTAATAACTTGATATGCAAAACATTCTGAAATGTCTTTTGGCAAAAGACAAGAAGTCAGAGGACAGATTTTTGTATAGATTCTTTACAAAACACTGCTTCAATAGTTGCCATTATAGTATTTAGGACTACATTTTTCTTTTAGAGGGAACTAACTAGAACTGTCTAAACCTGAAAGCAAAATAACCACATGAAAAAACCTACTTCTGTGTATATATATAAATGAATGATATATAAAATGTTTTATACATTATTGATTTGTCACCTTCTACAATTCTACATCCTGCAAGCGTTATTGTTGTTGGTAGATACGGCTCCTTCTGTTGAAACTAGTGGTGAGCTTCAGGTTTGGATTTCTTCTCCCTCAAAGCCTCTCAGGGTTCCTCAGCGAACATTATACCTTGCATAAGATTTGGAACAGAGGATTCTAATTTTTAGCTGATGAAGCTTGTTACCATAGAGAGGAACAGACAATATAATAGCAAATGAGGGCATCTGGCTACCACTTGTTCTGGATAACAGCAGTAAAAGATTGAAGTTATTTTCAGAATCTAGGGAAGAAGGTTAATTTTTATAGGGAGAGGAACTCCAAAGTTTTGTGAATGATATCATCATTGTTAGTCTTCATGGTCATAAACATGGTCAGGATTCAGGCTTTTCATACTTTGCTTGGAACTTGTGTCCTCCTGGTTGTCCAAATCAAAATTACATATGTGAGTATTTAATGTTTAATAAATTGCACAGAGTATAACATTTTTCCTATAGATAATTGAATATACTTTTAAAATCTTTTTTTCCCTAAAGAAACCTGGGGAGGAACCACCAGAAGAAGACGAAAGCCTTAAAAGAGTTGATCCTTTACATCAACTTATTCTGCTATTCAGTCGAACAGCCTTGACTGAAAAATGGTAGGGATGGTGTGAGAGACTGCAGAGTGTATGCCGCTTTTCAGATTACTCCTGTATTTCAAGTTATACATGTCTCTGTTCAAGTGAGATTGCATAGGCTAGGCCAAAACATGTGCGTGTGTACATATGGTGAGTGAGTTACACTCAAACCTCTCTAGCCTGTGGTATGTAAAGAGGTTTTAACATGACTGATAATGAGATGTAAGGAGTTTCCTAGAGACAAGTAGATGCCCCTATACACTTTTTCACAGTTATGGATGCTGTGTTCAGGACTTACTGCACCTTTCTCTTCTGTCTGCGTTCCCTATTGACAGTTACATTCTGAATGTGAAGTATAGGTATATCCTAGGTGTAATTGAAAAATTAACTATGTTCTCTTCATTGGAAGGTGTTTATGAATTTCTGAGCACTATGTTTGTAGCTGACTTTACTTTTCAGTTTGTATTAGTTAATCAAGTCCTCATTTTCCCAAAAGACTTTTGTAATTTATTACGAGCATAGAAATCCTTTAAACAGTTTTTTAAAGTGATTAAAAGTATTTTGATGCTCCAGTTCTACTACAATGGCTCTAATCTTCCTCTTTTCCCCTTTCTTCTCTCCATTAACCAGCAAATTGGAGGAAGATTTCCTGTATATGGCTTATGCTGACATTATGGCAAAGGTATCTTTTACATCTTTTCTGTTTCAATAAAATTAATGAAGAAGATCAAGAGAAATTCTGTGTAAAGTGAAGGAAGGCTTATCCTCACCCCCCGCCTCAACTTATCAGTAAATGTTTTCTTTCTATATGGTATCAGAGCTGCCATGATGAAGATGATGATGATGGTGAAGAAGAAGTGAAGAGTTTTGAAGTAAGATTATACTTCTGTTTTGTTTTTCTTGTCATGTTAGACATTATTTCATAGCTTCCAACTGACATTTGTGTTTCTTGGTTCATGGCTTACTGCAGCTTATTATGCCAGTGAACTGCATGTCAGAAGCTGGATTGGCAGTTATGAGTCACCAGATTCACAGCAGTAAAACAAAAACATAAGTAGTATCTCATAATATAAGATTAGAGAGAGAGTAATTTAATGGATCTGACATGTTTAGCTGATTGACTTTAACATTTTAGTTGTTGAAGAGAAATATTATGGGTAGTGACTTGTTCTGGAAGGCTGATAATAACAGGCTGTCTCTTGTAAAGTATCATGTCCTACCTTTAGTCTCGATAGCTAAAATACTGAAATAATACTGCTTTTTGCAGTAGTCATTTACGTTCAGTACCAGTAATTTGTATAGTATTTTTATGTTCACATGTATATTAGTGCTTCTTAGTAAAAGGTGAGCTTTTATTCATCAATACTTCCAAGCTTTTTCTTATGTTGAGAATAGGAAATCTGTATTTATTGTTGTTTAATGTTGAGTTTTTAGTAATCATCACTGTATAAGGAACCAGACTTACATGAGTTGATTATGAGAGTAAGAGAGGAGTCCTTGTCATGTGTTTGCTCTGGGATCTGTCTCTCTTTTTCCATTGATAAAATGGAGTTTACAAGAAACTTGCCTGTTCTGAAGGGCACAGAACTTGTTAATATTTTTTAGTATTTTAATATATTTTAGCATGTTATAATTCTGACATTAAAATGTTGTCTGATATCTTTCAAATCAATTAATACTTATATTTAATATCTTTACTAAAACACAGAAACATGAAATACATGCTTTTCTTATTTCTTTAAAATATTTCTAAATATACTGATTGATTTGATATAAAACTACCTGTGCTATTTTGATTTTTGAGGAGTGGTTTGGGGCATGTTTACTTTTACTCCCATTGTTTTGTACGCATCAGATGTTCTATAAGTTTTCTACATGATGCTACATGAGATAGCACTGACTTATTTAAGTACGTATTCCCTGTTTGACTGTATACAGAAATCAGAGAGAATACCGATGCCAAATTCTTTTCAGTCACTCAGAAGTTTTAGTTCAGTTGATTTACAAGTAATGTGCCTAATATATAAATTTCTGTTTCTTGGTAAATATCTAAGTATGAATCCAAATTTCAGTGCTTTTTTTTTTGGTTTTGTTTTAGTTTGTTTGTTTTTCCCCGGAAAAGCAATGTATGAGTTATCATTGACTAAACAAACAATATTTATTTCTATAAGCTTTTTTCAGTTAGCCTGTGCATGCTTGTTAGTTATCAAAAGTCTTGTGCTTATAAATGTGAAAATTTGTAAATAGGAAGTCATTGAGATGAATGAACAAATTTATCAGTAAGGGATTTATTAGTGCTCCTTACCTAAATTATTATGGGTTCCTTGTCAGCATTCAACTTTATCTTTTGAGAGAAGATCCTATTAATTTGTTTCTCATTATTGTTTTTCCTGAAACTATGAAACTTATGTTCAAATAATGTATTAATCTGTTCAAAAGACAATTTTGTGTATGTATTTGGTCAGTCACCTGCAGAAAAAAAAATTTTGGACTTCTTTTTCTTATTACTATTTCGCTTCTTGTCCTTGCCCTTCCTTAAGGTGACAGGATCACAACGCAGCAAGGTAAAACAAAAAAATATGTGTGTATTTGTCTGGGTCTAATTTTGTGGTTTTTTTAGGCCCAACATCTTGGATAAGTTCAACTAAAGGGTCCTCAAAACGTTTTTAACATTTCAGTTCCAGCATGACATCTCTACCAAAGCCTTCTTGTGCACAAACTCTTTTTAAAGACTCCAAGAATTATTTATGCAAAATATGTCATGTAAAATTACGTTGCCATTTTGGGGAAAACAGTGTCATTTGGCTTGTTCATATTGTTTTGCTGTTCTTGCCTTTTGTGCATCAGTTATCTTCTTTCTGGTTATAATTTCACTTGAATGATTAAAATAATTTCTTTGGTTCTTAAGGGAAAGCAGTTGGACTTTTCTTCTGTATCTTACGAGACATGCATTTCTAATACAGTAGTAGAATTCTGTTTCCAGTGTTTGTTACAGAGAGAGCATCAATTATATTAGAGTTTATCTGTGATTCAGATCCTTTGGAACAGACTGAGTCTTTAGCCTTCGATGTGGTAGTATTTGATAGAAACTCCATAGCTACTCCATACCTGAAGTGACTCCTAGTTGTTCCGTATTTTCTCTAAAAACATAGAGGCAATAGCTCTGAAATTTCACAGTGTTAATTTTTTTTATTGACTCAGTTTCTTACACAGTCTGTTGTGTCTCATCATGAAAGTCTCACCATTTGTTTCTAAAAGATGGCCTGTGGCTTAAGCACCAGCCTACTTGCCTACTTCATGCAAGTGGAAGTCTCAGTTCCCATTGCTGACTCAGGCTGCTGGCTGATAGCGCTGATGTTCTGAGAGGAGGTGTGGTGTGTGAGGTAGCTAATTTTTGGTTCTGAGGTGTTTAAATATAGTTATTTGTGCTGTGGCTAATGGCAACTAGACTAAGCAGAGATGACTTGTATAGATAGGGAATGCAGAGATTTAGCTGATGGTCAGACTCCAGTCAGTAGCTTTAAAGTTCATTGCCAGTGGGAACATGGGGAACAATTATAACCTTCTCCATTGAAAAAAGCCAGATGATTTTGGTGTTTTGTTTGCTAGTGCTTCTATTAACATTCAGTTCACAAAAGAAAGAGGTTCCCATACAGCTGTGGAAAGAGAAGATGTATCCCAGGATAACCTTCACTCTTACTCCTTCTAAAGTTTGCACAGATCTGTTCCACCTTCAAAGGATAAAGGCATTATCCTGGAAGATGAATGCACTCACATGGGCTCACAAAAAGTTGCTTAAAAGGTATTATAATTGCCACAAACACAAAATACAGATTACAAAACCCCAGAGGAAGTTTATAAGCAATCTAATACTATAATTTCATCTTTGTTTCTTCCATTAATTCAGCTATTCAAATACTACATGTCTATCACTCTGCCTACCTGGTTACTGTACACTAAATGCAATATGCTCCACAGAAAATTTTCTGTCTTGCTGATTGAGAATTTTTTTAAAAGGGAAAAAAACCACAAGAATAAATAGTCCTTGCTTCCTTCATACATGACAAGAAACAGTTGTAAAGATATGAAACCATACATACCAGCTGTGTGTGTGCAGGTGTGTGCATTTGTGCGTTTCTGTCTGCCAGTCTGTCTATCTCAAAGTTCAATGTTGAAGGCAGTTCTTTTATTCAATGCTCTGTGTGCATGGCTGGCTGTTCAGTTTGCATGGGAATAAAACTCTACTGCTCCTCTAGACTTTAAAACTGTGTGATGTTTGAAATCCTGAATCTTTTCACAGTCAGAGCAACAGAGACCTTTGGGCAAGCTTAGAATGTGATAAAAACGATGAGTGTATTTTATCAGCAATTGTCATGCCCATATCTCATGCAGTGTAGTCTCATTTTTGTACAAATAATCTATATTGGGATCACTGCCTGGGCAGCAGGGAGGTCACAATATAAACCCACAATAAAGTTGTCTGTGTGTTATATGTGACTGTCTACATTTGCCTGCAAGTATTTGCTTTGAATTACTATGATTATCTTTGCTCCTTGCCCTTTGTCTCTAAGTAAATTTTCTATCGTATTGAACAGATGCTCCATTGACTGCCTGTAGAATTGGTGTCACTGTCCCCCTTGATTCTATCTGATAGGAGATTCTTTCCAATCAAAGTGTTTCACTAGCTGAATGCAAATAGGTTTCTGCATTTGACTCACTGACGCTATTGATTTGCTACATATTAATGTGCTTTAAATAAGTGTAGGGTAGGAACTCAAAAAAAGGAATGAAAACCTAGCTCATCTTTTTAAAATCAATTGGTTTAATTTGGTTTAAATTGTCTCTTCACAGGAAGAAAAGAAATGGGGGAGATAGAGGTTCCTACGTCAGTTTTCTTCATCCCTGTTACTGGTAGCAACTTTGTTGGTAGACTTTTGTATTCGCTAGATTTTTGTCAAAATGATACATTGTGCTGTCACTTATCTCAGACACAGAAAGACTTGCAAGTTTCACTACGGTCAAATAATGCAAGCTCTTAAGGCTCTAGCCCTTCGGAGATAGTCACTGTTACCTCTTGCTGTCACGAAGCCTGCATAAATCAAGTGACCATATACCATCTATTTGCAATAAGTAACTATTTTTATTAAAGAATGATACGAATTAGGGTCAGACTCCATGATCAATGTATCAATTCTTAGGAAGTAAACATCCCAATTAGTAAGCAAAAATGTGTTTCTCTTTAGTTTTTCATACCCATAATGGAATGGATGCAACCTTATACATGATTTCATCCACAGTTACAGGATAAGTTATTTATCCATAGAATCATAGAATAGTTGGGTTGGAAGGGACCTTTAAAGGTCATCTAATCCAATCTCCCTGCCACGGACAGGGACACCTTCCACCAGACCAGGTTGCTCACAGCCCCGTCCAACCTGGCCTTGAACACTTCCAGGGATGGGGCAG
>NW_009604472.1:0-10378 GCF_000690535.1 Cariama cristata | reverse complement strand
ACAACCCCAACTCTCTCAACCTGTCCTCACAGCAGAGGTGCTCCAGTCCTCGGATCATCTTTGTGGCCTCCTCCCAACTTGCTCCAACAGGTCCATGTCCTCCTAGTGCTGAGGACCCCAGAGCTGAAGGCAGTACTGCAGGGGGGTCTCACCAGAGCAGAGGGGCAGAATCCCCTCCCTCGACCTGCCTGTCACACTGCTTTGGATGTAGCCCAGGACACAGTTGGCTTTCTGGGCCACAAGTGCACATTGCCAGGTCATGTCCAGCTTTTCATCCACCAGTAGCCTCAAGTCCTTCTCCTCAGGGCTCCCCTCAATCCCTTCATCCCCCAGCCTGTATTGATACAGGGACTTAACTTGACTCAGGTGCAGGACCTTGTACTTGGCCTTGTTGAACCTCGTGAGGTTCACACAAGCCCACTTCCCAAGTTTGTCCAGGTCCCTCTGGATGGTATCCTGTCCCTCAGGTGTGTCAGCTGCACCACTGAGTTGTCTGCAAACTTGTTGAGAGTACACTTGATCCCACTGTCCATGTAGTTAATGAAGGTATTAAACAGTATTGGTCCCAGTAGTGTCCCCCTGAGGGACACTGCTTGTCACTGATCTCCATCTGGACTTTGAGCCATTGACCACCACCCTCTGGATGCGACCATCCAACCGATTCCTCATCCACTGAACAATCCACCCATCAAATCCATACCTCTCCAATTTAGAGAGAAGGATGTTGTGGGGAACCGTGTCAAAGGCCTTACAGAAGTCCAAATAGACAACATCCATAGCTCTTCCCTTGTCCACTGATGCAGGCACTCCATCACAGAAGGCCAGTAGATTGGTCAGGCAGGACTTACCCTTGGTGAAGCCATGCTGGCTGTCTCAGATCACCTCCCTGTCCTCCATGTGCCTCAGCATAACTTCTAGGAGGATCTGTTCCACGATCTTCCCAGGCACAGAGGTGAGGCTGACGGGTCGGTAGTTCCCAGGGTCCTCCTTTCTACCCTTTTTAAAGGTAGAGACCTTTGTAAGCAGGGCCTTTGGCAGTCCTGGGGTAACGGAGTGATGTGCTTTGACGAACAAATACATTGCAGTGATTAAGTGACCATTTGTAGCTTCCAGGTTCTTTGTTTATTTTTAATGCAGTAATTACATAATAACCTTACCAAACTTATCCCTGTACGTAAAATTTTCTGCTCCAGCTAACTGATTCAATTCCAGTCATAATCGAATCTTCTAAATGATCCATTACCCTCTTTTTTTTTTTTTTAATTCCTATAGGGAGCTAGATGTCTATGTCAGCTGTTTCAAATACGTCATTTTTGTCACCCAGCTTTAAAGAAGAAAGGATGACACATTTCATTTTGAAAGTAATGTGTAGTTTTATAGCTATGTACCATTGGAGAAAAATTTTGGAAACTGAGAATACATAGATTTGAAAGTCACCCAATACAGTATTTTTCCTTTTAGAGACTCAATACTTTTGTCAGCTCCAATACTTGAATAGGAATGAGTATGTTGAGTGAGCTCATCAGCATGGCAAGAATATGGAGACAGTATGTAGGGAACAAAATTAACTTCCATGCCAGAGAGGAAGATATAAGTTAATGACAGTATAGACATGATGACATCAGTAAAGATACTGCTGCAAGCTGAAATGGAGACATTTTAACCAAACCAAAATGAAATGTGTAGTGAAGGTTTTATTTCAGGATAACTTTATTCCTGTGCATTTGCAGCTCAGATTTAATGCTATTTTAACACAGAGCAGTATTTTGTTTAGTTTAGTATACGGTTTTTTGTTTGTTTTATAACTATATATTGTATGAACAAAATATATTTGTGATATAACATGAAAGTTTTTAATACAGATTATTCACATGCTAGGAAATGTGAAATATAATCTTGATAAAACAATCCTTACTTTGTGCCCATGTGGATTATTGTGCTGATTGTTGATACTGAGTGTCATAGTTATGTCATAAAATCTAATGATATGACGTGGTTAATTTTTTTCCTTCCAAACATTTATTACTGGGGAGAGTCAGCAGAACACCGGTACTTCTTTCTCTGAATATTGATGTGAATACAAGAAATAATTTTGATGAATGATTGCTATGATTCTTGTGTCTTTTCAGCTGTTATATTATGAAGCATATAATAGCTTTTTCCTATCTTGTCTGACATTTGTTAAAAATTCATTAATAAGATGGTGTGTTCCTTTTCAATTCTCTTTTTTTCCCCAGATACTTTTTAGATAAATGTTACTTCCTTTTCTCTCATCTCACCATATTGCAGAACACTTATGCTAAAGCCCAAGAAAACTGGATGTTGCTTACAGCCAATCAAATCAAAACAGGCTTTTTTACATACATGTTTTTCCTAGCTACATTTTATTTTTATTGTTATTATTTGTTTAGCACCAACAGTGATAAAGATGAATGCAGGGAATATTTTCAAATTTTATGAAGTCATTGAGTTAAGATAGATAAAAGCATATGTTTACTTAATAATATTTAATAAATTCTCTACTACAGGAAGTCTAGCAGTGTTCTAGAGTCTTGTAAAGAATTATTACATTACAAATAAGTAGTTGTAGTTTTGAGGGAATTAAAAAATTGCTAACAGACTACCACTGACTGCGTGTATCTAAGAATGTGGTAGTTACTTTATGAACCTGTTAATAATTTTTAGTGATGATACTTAGACACCACTTTCAAGCATTTTCAGCAGTATTTACTTGTATCATGGAAGTACTGTCAAATGATAGAAGGCTTAAAGGTGCCTGGCATTGAGACACATCGCCATTCCTAAGTTATGGAAGAGTACACAGAACTAGGAAAGCACAGCAGGTGGTGGAGAAATGGCTTTAGAATGGCCATTCATTTATTATGAAATTCACATTTGAGATTAATTGTATTTTAGTTGTTTTATGTGCTAGCAGTTTACTAGTCTCTAAGTTTCTTGTTTACCTTATTCTTATATTTTATCATCTGTACTTTAAAGAATTCCTTTTGTTGTATGATAATTTGCGTAACGACAGGTTTCAATCAGAAAGAATACTTCAACTCAGTGAGGTATAATAATGGATATCATATCAGCTAGTTAAAAATTATTTTTCAACTAGAAAAAAAAATCTTTTGGGGTTGAGACTTTCAGCAGAAGCAGAAATATGAGTGAAATTGCAGGGATTGAAATATTTCTTTAATATGGAAAGCATATTTGATAAAATGAACTCCTCTACACTCTTAAAATTCTACATATTTAATCTTCAGGAATTACAATGCATTATATTTTCATTTTGTGTATACTTTTTTTAGAGCTGATGAAGTCCAAAATGAGTGATTTAGGAAAAATTCAACTTTATTTATTGAGCATAAAACAGCATGTATTGAGTTTAAAGGCTTAATGTCTATAAAGATGTATATATAAAAATATATATAAAGATTCGGCTTGAGTACTTGATGTTATATTTTAATACATAGCTTGTACTCATGCATGTGTGACACTGAAATTAACAGATGTTTTGCCAGTGTAAGGCCTGTCTAATAGCATTTATTCTCCGGACTAAGCGGAGCTCTTGAAAAGTATAAAATATAAAGACAATTCAAAGGAGAAGCGTTCATCTTAGAATAGTTGAGTTGAAAGTAACTTCTTCCCTTTCCATCTTCTTGTTTATTGTGTTTACTCTAAGTATTTCATAATCTCATATCAAAAAAAAAAAAAAAAAAAAAAAAAGAACACTCTGTAGAAGTAGGATCACTGCACTCCATGGCTGTGGGGTTAGTGGTAGCAGCAAACAAACCTCTCCATATGGCTTAGCTCCAAGGGACAGTGTGAGAAGCATTCACTGTATGGATTACAAGAAAATTAACAATTTCAGTGGTGCACTTGTCAATTAAATCTCCTATTTACTTTTTGCAAGTTTGTTGCCTAGAAATTCAAGCTAAAACTTGTGGTTTTACCCAATGTATGCTTTCTGGCATGTGGTTGCTTGTAGTGATTTAAAAAAACAAAACAAAACAAAAATCAACAAAAAAAAAAAACCCAAACAAAAAAATAGAATGAATAGAAAATGTTTGAGTCTCTGCTTTTGAAGAGTATGATGAAAAAGTTTCCTTGGTTTGGTAGGTGGCTGGAGAAGGTCTATAATGTGGGAATACATGTACATACATTTCTAAGTGGTCAGCTTTTTCTCATATAAATGGAAAACACCCAAGATAAAATAGACTTGGGTTTTTTGAGTTTGTTTTTGTTTTTTTTTTTAATTCTGGTCAATTACTTTAAATGTTTCATTTAGTATGAAGTATTTTTGCTATTGTTGTGATGGTTTTGTAAATGACAGAAAATTCAAACCGCTGGCTAATTATTTGGTATTTTCTTGACATCAGTTGGCAAGCACAACAAAGTGCAAAAACCTGTGCTAATAGCACAGATAACAGTGTTAGCAGTAAGCACATCTTACAGAAATGGGGATATCTTCACAAGCCAGCAGCCCCATTAATTTAGTACACTTTGTATGCAATGGGTGGCCAACTTCATATCAATGCTGCCATCACACACATATATATATATGTACACACCTGTTAACATTGCATGGAGAAAGAAACAGTGAAAAGCATTGTCAAGCTGAAGAAGGGACCATGATCTTTGGGGGTTATCATCAAAGGAATGGTTGCTTTTAGAAGACATGTTTGTGGTGGGTTTTTTGGTGGTGGATTTTTATTTTTTTCTTGGTCTACTTTGTTACTAGTTACCTAGACAGCCTGATTTCCATGGAAAATGCCACTCTTCTGCCTTTAAGCTGTTTGGCGATGCCCATTTCTGCTGTTCTTCTACAGTGCTGTTGAAAGAAGTGTGCATAACCATTCTTTTAGTCTGTAGATTATGCAGATGCATCTCCCTACAAGCATTCTTATAAACTTATCAAAAAAATATTGTATAGTGAAAGTAGTATAGCTGATGTTAGGCTTGTGAACAAGTGAATAATAAATCTTACAATGGAAGAAAAATAAAAGATTGTTGGGTCTAAAACTCAAAGTGACTAGAAATAGGAAATAATTTTTTAAAAAAGAAGCACTGATCAATTTTCAGTGGCATCTGAAGCAAATGACAATATTTTATTGTAGCTATATCGAAGCTGTGATGTCATGATTTTCTGGTGGTTTGTGTGTGGGGGGTGTGTGTGCGTGTGTGTATGTTTCTGTTCCGTTTTTGTTGAACTCCCAGGAAGAGGTTTAAACATGAAGGCAAAACTTTCAAACCTTAGCATGGCTAAATATGAAGCAAAGCTGCCATTTTTTTTTTTTCCTTTTTGTGCCTCCATCTAGATCTGTCACATAATTTAAAGAAAAAAGAAAGATACAATTTAACCACAGGAGAGCTAATAGTGTGAAAAAAAAACCCTGATGAATTTTGTTTCCGCAGCACGATATTATCAAAGATTTAAGAAACAAATTTGCCAGCCTCGGCGAGAACTCTCTGGTAACAGCATAAATATCTGTGTTGGTTTGCTTTTGAGTTAAAGGTTTCTTTTTCATTCATTTGAACATATTTCTCTCTTTTACCTCTTCTTTTTTAATTTATTATTCATACCCTCTATTTAGCAAGCCTTCATTTTTTAAACCTCTTCCATCTTCCAATGTCTTTTTTCCGTAATTTGGATGGAAAGTTTATGGCAGCAAAGCTGTCATTCTGGCTACTTCTGCTGCAGCTGTTCCTGCTTTTAGGTCATACATGTTTTGGGCGTTGTGTTTTTGGACATGATACTAACTGATTGTGTCATGTTCCTCTTGAGTAAGCTTTTTACCACGCCATCCGATGGACTCACTGTCATAGGGCTCTATGCAACTTCCATTTTGCAACTTATACTGCTTAGTCATCCTCAATTCTCCAGCAAACTTCAATTAACTTGGTGAAAGTTCAAACTCATCTGGAATTAACTGTGCCTTTATGTTTGCTCTTTATGTTCTTCTTTATGTTTTCGGTAGTAGTTTAAATTATAAAGAACAAACTTCACCATTGCTCAAGCAACGCCATGCAGTATTGTTTGTTGCCGCTAGAGAATGCAAAATATAAAAGCACAGTGTATTCTATCAAATATTCTGTTGGTAGGGTGGACAATCTATATTGTAATATAATGATATGTTTTGAAAAAAATTCTAAGATGCTTCTGTTACTCTGGTATTCAGCAACAACTTGCAACTCAAGAACCGCATACTGAGCAGTATGAAGTTATGGTCACACTAGAGAAGATTATTAAGAGTATGAACTGTTGCACAAAAACACAGCACAAAAGTGCAAGTTTGACATATGCAGTATATATATATAATGAACATGGGCTTTGAACTAACCTAATGATTTACAATTGAGATGACTCTTTTCAGATAAACTGCTAAAAGCATATTAAAGAAAACTACTAAGGGGAGAATATTACTTGAACATGTTAAATATCTGTTCAGTAGCATTGTATGTATTAAAATGGTCCATGATGTTGCCATAGAGCCCATATACTAAGAGAAAGCCAAAAGCCTTTGGAGAACTGATAGTAACTGAAGTCCTCATCTTAAATGACTGGAATTTTTATTCAGGAAAAAGAAATGGAGAAGCAAAAACTTCTGTATCAACAAGCCAGACTGCATGATCGTGGTGCTGCTGAGATGGTTCTGCAGACAATCAGTGCTAGTAAAGGTAATATTTTGTTGTATAGATTACACATTAAACCTTATTTCTGATGATCTTTGAAATTATTGTAGTTCTTATTGGGCAAAACCTGCAGATGTTTGGCACTAAAGTTTGCTTTCAAAATACACCCAAAGTTTCAAAAATTATTGACAGCTAATCCAGAAAAGTATAATGAATAATTCTCATGAGGTGATTGTTGTTATTAGTAATAATAATAATAATAATTATTATTATTATTTTTCTAGTGATGATTGAGAGGAAGTGTGAAAAAGTTCATAGCTTTAGCAGTATGCAATGACAAAAAGACCCTCGAATTCTGGGATGTATACAATTCTGAAGTAGGTGTAAACTTTGGTCTTTTTATCCTCCACTCTCCAAATACCTACTTCATGGGTGTACTTTGATAAAACATTTCAGAAATGTAAATGATGCATTTGTCCCTTAGACATCGTCTTACTCTAAGGTTTGATGTTTTCCTTATCTGTTCTGCAATTTATTTCTACATTAGTGATGTTTTAAAAATTCCTGTTTACAGATTTCATTTACTGTAAATAAATGCTTTGGATCACTGTCATTTTCTGAAGAAACAGGAAAAAAACCTCTAGACTGGCATGCAGAGGAGACACATTGTTAAACTGGAAAGCTAGCTTAAAATTGTGCACCCAACCTTAAATCAACTGTTGGATGCTCTAGTGAATGAAACATGATTTATATTCATTGAGCTCAGTTCTTTCTGTCTTATAACTTTCTTCTTTTGTGTGCTGTGTATACATTACACTATGTCTGCAAGCACGCAGGAGGATATAAAGTCACACTAGAGGTGATGAAAGAACACCAGGTCTATTTTACAAGAGAAACAAAAAGGCCTCTCCTGATGAATTACCATTTAAGTCATTGTATGGATAAGTTAATAGAACATTCTTATTTTATATATGATCTAAAAGTATATTTTAAAATAATTTTAAGGTGAGATGGGGCCAATGGTTGCAGCTACCCTAAAGCTAGGGATTGCTATCTTAAATGGAGGAAATTCTACCGTTCAACAGGTAAGGTGCTAATTTATTTTCACCCATTCTAGTTAGTACAGATCTTTATACCAGGTCATTATTATTGTAGTAGTGCATTATGTAACAGGACTATTTGTCAGATGCTGTTTATCCTCTTACACTAGTTCCCAGAAGAAAATAGTGTGCAAAAGTACCTTGTTTGCTAGGTATATATTTCTTATTCGTATACATATAATTCATCTACAGAATACAAGGCTGGAGGAATTTGTTTTGCACTTTGACCAGAAGGGGTAAATTTTATGTTAATTCATTAACTTTTAGAGCAGTTCTGTGGGAGGGAAGGATTTCTTCGGAGATTGCCATTCTCCTGTAGCGAGCAGAGCAAAATTGATGACCCTAGTCTCCACCAAAAAAAAATATTACACAACTTCAGAAGTCCTTAACTTATGCCATGGAGAGTCTTGGCGAGAAAAGCAGAGAACTCAAGTATGATTTTCTAATCTATAGTAAGATAATGTGCTGAGCAGTGGACAAGTCGGATATGTTAACGGTGTTCTGCACTGTTGAAGAGAAGTGACTGATACAGAGCACATTCAGTGTTCTGTACTAGGTGAAGATTCCCGAGTCCAGAAGGCTTCATACTTGCCGGTACTACATTGCTGTAGGGCAGTTTGAGGGGTACAGACAACTGGGAACAGTTAAGGTCCCAAGTTAAGCAACCACTGAAGCAGCTGAATGCAGACAAAAATAATGTTCTTTTCAGGGGCTGTCATTACCAGGAATTAACCAGAAAGACCACAAATGGTGCAGAAAAGTTATCTGCTTGAACCGTTGGCAGTTCTTCGTGATGTCATCACATTAAATTACTTAGGAAAATAGTGATATTTGTACGTACTTATTTAATCTGAATTTGTAATGCTCCAATCTACATTCTTTCAAATGATTTGATAAAGTCTTAACTAATCAGAATGCGGGAAACAGTTACAGGTACAGTTACAATAATACTAATACTATTAGTCCTAATTACATACTTATACAAGCACTAGTAATACAGTTAGAACTGCTATTTTTCAGTTGCCTCATTTCTACCTGTTTTCTCTGGTGTTATGCTCACCTTTCTGATTTTCCTTCAGGTCCTAAGATCAACTCTTCAGTCTTCCTTGGGAAGAATGGTATGGGTGGGGGGAGAGGTACAGAAGTGGTTTTGAAAAGTCGTCATCATCATCCTCTGGAGTTCTTTGCTCTGATTAGTATGGTGTTGTTCATGGGGGTGTTCTTTTTCTGTGATCTTGGGTCTACTTGGGGTTACGCTGATACATTTTGTTAACACTGTCTGCTTATATGCTCCTTCATTTTGAAGGCTACTTATTATCCATTTTTCCTGTTATTTTTGTTACTTGCAAGAAGAGTTTTGCCTCGTTCACAACATGAATTCTTGTAGCACTCCTGCTAAGATTGATCTTTGAGCATTGTGATTTTTGTTCACAACTAGGACCTCTGGTATCATCCCGTATCTTCACTCAACACCACATTGCATTCTAGAAATCAGAGTTCACTCCACTGAATAACTTCTGGTTATTGCAATCTATTATCAGATAGGTATTACACATTACAATAAAACTAAAACAAATTTTACAAATACTCACATGACTACTAACACGCTGTTGCAACTAAAATAATCTAAAAAACCCTGGGGTTATGACAAACCCAGTCTGATGCTGAAACGGTACTGTCAATACAAATTTGTAGCCTAGTAGTGTCAAGATTGTATTTATATTAAACACTAAATTCTGCTGGCTGTGTTGACTTTAGTTACTATCTTTATTTTCCATGTTTTAGGAAGGAATATCCAGTATCGATGATCTTCTTTTGTGTAAAGGACATGAGCATTAAATGTTCTTTTTATTTTTGATACCTGGATTTTTCTCTGCAAGACTTTTTAATTTGTAAACATTAGAGCTATTTCAAAACACCAACATCACTAGTAATCTAGAAACCATATAGTATTAAGTTAATTAGATTAACACATAGTATAAATATTAATTCTCTGCATAAATTATTTGTGTTTACTGCAGAAAATGCTTGACTACCTCAAGGATAAAAAGGATGTGGGATTCTTTCAGAGCCTTGCTGGTCTTATGCAGTCCTGTAGGTAAGAAAACATCCAGCTTAAAAGTTTATTATTTTGCTTTTAGGTTTTATTCCACAGGGTTCACAGTTTTGGAAAGAACTTCTACATACTTTTTGCAAACAGCACCTGGGGACTGTAATGTGCTGGATTTGGGGTAAAGGACAAGGTGGTGCTCATGATATGAAAATCTTCATATGATATCAATCTACCTTGGTAAAAGAGCTCTTTTCACAAATGTTTATGGCATTTGTGTCTACTTGAGATACGCCAGAAAACAACTCCAGAGTTAGGAACATTCCTCAGGGGCAAATTCTTAACTCAGTGGGTATCCTGTAATCCTGCAGAGACCAGGTTAATGATCAATGTTAAGTAACGATAAAGATTTTGGGAAAAACCAGCTATTAGAAATATTAATAGGACTTTTTAGAAAGCACAAAAAGGAATGGAGTATTGTTGTTTTAATAAACTGTGGAGGTACAGTGATTTTTTTTTGTCCATTTATGCTTCTTGACAGTTTATATTGATTTTATATATAAAAATATATATATTTTAAATGTTTTATATA
>NW_009604471.1:50912-56534 GCF_000690535.1 Cariama cristata | reverse complement strand
TATTGTTGCCGGCTTTCCCCCGGTGCTTTACAACCTGCACCTTGCTTTTTCACAGGGCGAACAATAATGCAAACTCTTTTTGCTCCTATAGTTGCCTTTTCACAGTTTTTTTCCCCCTTTTGCAACCTATTATGAGTTATAACTCTAAAGAACCGCACAATTCTTCAAGACATTTTCCACCGCCAGCTCATACCGTGATGCTCGCCAGGTTATTCTGCCCGAAAAGCCCAGGAAAATCTGCATATCTGGGGGACATTATTAATTACCTGATGCGACACTTCTAACTCTGCAAAGATTCGTCTCCGGCTAATGAAGCTGTCAGGGGCAGGCGCCGTGCCGATGCCGCCCTGCCACGGGCACTGGCCCACATCCAGCACCGCCCACCCAGCCCAGCCCCTGCTCTTCCGAGCCCAAGCCGGCGATCCCCCGGTAGCACAGGAGCGGGATCCAGCCCTGGTACCTCCTGGCATCACCACGTCACGTCCATCTTCCACCTCTTCTGGATCGCCTCGGCAGGAAACCAGCTGAGAAGCAAAACTCTTTGGCTTCATCTATTAATTCCTTGAGGTCGAACCTGCAACGGGAGCAACCGAAGAGCATTGATCCTCCCAGGGTTCGGCCTCACGCCCCTGCAGATGCCCTATGCACTTTTTCAGTGCTCTTGGGAAGATGCTATGTATGGAGGCTGGAATAAATTTAATATTGTGCCAGGGACAGAAGCAGAATCCCTTGCCCAGGTACCAGAGGCTGCCAGGTTCTGCCCATCCCATGGGAAGAGGATGGGCAGGAGCCCCGGGACAGGGACAGGTCCCTGCCTGAGCAAAGGCAGCCCCAGCACATCAATTATTTCCCGTGCCCCGTGGTCAGGTTTCACATCCAGTGCCTTTCCAGCAGTGGGGAAACATCCTGGGGAGCCGGGACATTTCTGCTCCCGGGAAGCCTCCCCCCGGCAGCGCCCGACCTCCCGCCCCGGCAGACGGATGCTCGTTGCCCCCCAGCAGCCGGATGCTGCTTGCATCCTCCGGGATCCGGCTTTCGCAAAAGTCATTGTAAGGGATAAATAACCCCGCGGTGGGAGCGATTCCCTGTGATGGAAGGTGACTTCTCCTGGTGACACGGACTGGTCTCCCTCAGCTAAAAATCAAGTTGTATAATTGCTTAAATGGAAAGTGATGTTCATGTTTAAATAAATTATTGTATCGGTTTAAAAATTTCTAATGACGAAGAGCAAGCGGACTGTTGAATGAGCGTGCCAGATCGTCTGTTTCTTAATGACAAATGTTTTAATTAAAATAATTATAATTAAATGGATGTCAAAAAAATGTTTCAGTTGGAAACGCACTTCACAACCTCACATCACATCCTATCAGACGACGGACCACATGTCAAAACAGAAAATAAACTGAGACCTTTAGGCAAATTTTCCTCAAAGACGCAGCAGTAATTCCCCAGCCACGTGCGTCGAGCTGCCCGCGGTCGGTGGCGCAGCGGGGCCAGCTGTCACCCACACCCAAAGGAAAGCCACTCTTAGGGCTTTAATAATACCGAGCTAACGTATACGTACAGCACTTCGTCTCTCCTAGCCCTCTGCAAACGTTAATGCATATGCAAACCCCACGTGGGCTGGAGGAGACGGGAATCATCACCCTCACCAGCAGGCAGGGAACCAGAGGCTAAGGCTTGCTCTCCTCCCGCCTAAGCTGTTTTTAAAGATGGGATTTGGATGCTAAAGAACATGTAGCTGGTGCTGTCTTCCCTGGCTGCTGTTTCTATTAAGGGAAATAAATGTTAGTAGCCTGCACTCGTTTCTGCACCGTGGATGTAGCGTGGGTTTCTGCTCTGCATTTCTAAAGGCATCTTTCTGCTGTGAAAGGCTGGCGCTGGGATGACCGGTGATGAACAGCTCGCTGGTGTGCAGGAGCGGGATGCGGCCGAGCATCCCCGTAGCACCCGGGGGCTCGGAGCAGCCAGGAATGCTGCAGGAGGGAAAAGGGGGAGTGAGAGACATCGACCGTAACATCCCCGGGACATCTTTAAACTCCACTATATGACCCAAAAGTAATGTAACAGGATTTGAGGCCCATTATCCCTTCCTCCGTCTGACCCATTTCATTTAACATACCATGAGGATTTTCAGAGCGGTCCCTCCAGGCCCTCGCAGGGCTGCAGGTGAGCAGGGCAGGAGCCATCCCATGGGCTCCCCATCCTCTATCCCGCATCCCGCACCTCCCAGCCCGCATCCCGCCCTGCACGAGGCAGTGCCGCTCCGCCAGCAGGGCCAAACGCTGTAATTGGATCTTAATTACACAGCTCTCCGAGAGGCTATTTTTATTTCTTTGTTTGTTAATGCAATTATTTAGCTGCCCTATTTTAGCCTTGACCTTGCAGGAAGAGGGTATTTTCCAGTCAGCATAATGCTTTATCTTTGAAAGCTACAATCAATAAGGATAATTAATGATGCCTGCTGCAATGATAGCCTCAGCAATCATTATACCACATTAATCCCTGCAGTCAGACTGGGGTCAAGGCCATCTAAATCATTCACCTAGGGGTGGAGAAATTCAAATAATTTACCAATTTAAATCCAAGGAAACAAATCTGACTTTATTTTTCAAAGCTGTTTAAACCGTTACATTTTTAAGAGGCTGCAGCCTGTTGCAGCCGTGTTTTTGCGGGAGCCGTGGATGCAAAGCGGCGCAGCCCGCGATGCTCCTCGCGGGAAACCAGGTCCCTCGTGGGGACGGCGGTGGGATGTCCACCAGGGACATATCACACGTGCCACTGTTTTTTTTCTGCTCGACCCTGGTTTCTCTGGCAGGATGAGTTCAGAGTGGGGACGGCCCCAGCCGCCACCACAGCAGACACCAGTCCCAAAACTGGGGACACCCCGTGTGGTTGTGCCATGGGAGCAGGAAGGGGGTCATGCTTGTCTCACAGGGGCAAAATGCATCTCCCACCAGCCCCAGGCGTGGGGGTTTGTCAGTCTTCGGTGCTGGTTTGGGCTGGGGACCCGCCAGCACCCCAAGGGGAGCCCCTGCCCAGGGGTGTTTCTGCACCCAAGGGCACCGCACCAGGTTTCCACCGGAAGAGGGGACAAGGCATCTCCAAGACATCTTCAAGACAAGCAGAGGTCTCTCCCCAATGCATCCCTGTCCCCTACCAGCCCCCCAAAACCCAGCCCACCCCTGAGCTCTCCAGGATGGCCACCCGTGTGGATCCTGCTCACCAAACCGCCACTCCTGCAGGCGTCCCCCAGCCCCACTGCCCATCCCTGCATCCCACTCCTGACCGGGATGGACCAAGGGGCAGGGGACTAGGCGCCACGTATGAGCACAAACTGCAAAACCGTTGTTTTATTTTACTTACTTCATAGAATCATAGAATCAT
Organism: Cariama cristata; assembly: GCF_000690535.1. Lineage (NCBI taxonomy): Eukaryota > Metazoa > Chordata > Aves > Cariamiformes > Cariamidae > Cariama > Cariama cristata. Next base: position 53,147 of record NW_009604471.1, on the reverse strand, counting down.
AGAATCATTATGGTTGGAAGAGACCTCAAAGATCATCAAGTCCAACCATATACCCAATGCCACCGTGCCCGCTAAACCATGTCTCAAAGCGCCACATCTAAACGTTTTTTGAACACCTCCAGGGATGGTGACTCCACCACCTCCCTGGGGAGCCCGTTCCAATGCCTGACGACTCTTACAGTGAAGAAGTTCTTCCTAACATCCAACCTGAACCTCCCCTGGCGCAACTTGAGACCGTTTCCTCTTGTCCTATCAAGACAAGTGCTTTGCACGTTTATAATGCATTAGGGCGAGGAATGCATGGGGGACTGTGCCGAAATGTGTGTGCTGTGTTTGAGCGAACCGGGAAGCCCAAGGGAAACGCTGGAGACTTCCCCCAGCACAGCTCTCCAGCAGCTCCGGCCACCCTCAGGGCTGGTTCAGCCCTGGCAGCCATCCATGGCTGCTGTGCCGGGCTTTTTTTAACGTCTGCTATCAGATGGATGTAGCTTTTTGACATCTCCATGCTAGGAGTGAAGACAGCCTTCCACCTATTCCACACAAAGATGATTTTGGGGATGCAGCCAGCACCACGGTCACATCCTGATGCCTCCCAGTGTGCTCAACTGGGGCTTTGCATCCCTCTCACCCCAAGGGGAAGCCAATGGCATCCTGAGCCTCTGGGGAGGAGAGGGGTCTCATCCTGCCCACTGCCCGTGGGCAGCCCTGCTGCCTGCCAAACGCCTGGGTGGAAAGAGCCACGGAGGGCTTTGTCAGGATATTAAAAAAACCCACAAAGCCAAGAGCTGCTATTATTATAGAAAGGTTGCAGAGTAATGCCCTTGGTCAAAAATTGTCTTTGTTGATAATCAATAAAGTTTTGCTGATTTAAATCTCTTCTTGGTGGCTCTTGCAGGACTGGTTGTGCACGTTTGGGACATGCTGCCTGCTGCAACGCCCACCACGACGCCCACCACGACGTCTGCCACCATGTCCACCACATGAGAGGGACCAGCACTGATGTGGAGCGGGGTCTCAGGGGTCTCTCTGTGTCCCCCCAGGGTCTCGGCCCAATCCGGGGGCTTGGCAGTCCCCAGGGGTGCACGAAGTTTGAGAGGCACCCAGAAACGTGTAACGGCGTTGAGTTCCTCCATTGAAACGAAAGGGAAATTTGGTTTAGTTTTGATTTATCACTCTATTATGAACAAGTTTGTGTTTTCACCAAAGCCATTCTCCTTGCCTGTACTGAATTAATTATATATTAACAGCGGCATATAATTTATATGTGGACATACACAATAAATTATGGTCTAACTATATAATTCTACACATATAATTAATTACATTAAACGTCTACATTTTAAGCCTACAATTAGATAACCCTGAGAGACAATCCTGTTAGCATTTTTAATAAATACTTGTGTTTGAAGCTGTTTAACAGAGCACCTGATAACTGATATAGCAGTGTTAACATCTGTTCCATTATTTCCAGAGGACGTTAGTTTAACGTAATGCTCCTCACATAAAATATGCATTTGTTCTTGACTGTCAAGTGCCTCTATTATTTTATTAAAAAGTCAAAAAAGAATATAATCAGACTTCATAATTTATGTGTGACATTTTCATTACAGAAAACTTTATGCAAAATTGAATTCTAAAATTTAATTTCCTGTGATGTTTAAATTACTTACTATCTGGCTCCTCTCCAAACATTGTGATCACTCCAGGCCCCATATGAATTCTATTAAGGATATGTTTAGCTGCTGCCAAAATGTACAGGGTATTTTTCTATGTAATTCCAAGAATATGCCTCTTAAATTTATTTTGCGCCAGTCTAAATAGTTTCCCTCGTGCAAGAAAGAAACGCAAGACATTTTTAACCACTGCCACAGCTTTTTTTGTTGTTTCCCTCGGTTTTCGGTGCCCACCCTGGCACCCGTCCCTGGTCCTTCAGCCCCCTGAGCCGGGATGAGCAGCCCCAGCAGCCCAGGGAAGCTTGGCTTAAGCCAGGATGACGACCTGGGCTTTCAGGGAGCCCTGCTCCTCGCTTCTGCCACATGCACTGGAAATTAGCACACAAAAATTAAGTGTAATGAGTGCGTGGTGGAAGGATGCATGGGCCAGGATTATGGTTCATGCTGCTTTGGTTCCCAGAGTCTGGGTCTCGTATCGCCTCCACTTTGCTTTATATCCCCAGGAATGTCTTTAACATCCACGTCAGGAAGAGAAAGCAAAGGTCAGACCCTGGAGAAGAGC
>NW_009604471.1:36413-50881 GCF_000690535.1 Cariama cristata | reverse complement strand
CAGGAATGGGGTACCAAATGGGATTTAACGTAGCTTGGGGGATTAGACCTGTGGTGATGAAGCAGCAGCAAGGAGTGTGCAAATCCAGGGACTGGGGGGCACTGAGCCGTCCCGATGAGCCTCCGAAGAGGGGGAGGGAGATGTGCCAGCCCCACTGAGAAGCCACAAGATGTGTGAAATCACCTGCTGCCCTCCTTGGATGCTGCCCACGCCTTTGGTCCCATCGCCACCACGGATGCTCAGGCCACGCATCTCACCCGGGTCTCCAAATCTCACCCCTCCCCTGGGAGCGGTGCTCCTCCAACCCCCTCTACGGCATCACGGATGACATCAGATTTGAGGACAAACATTTGATGAGTGAACCGTGCGCCTCTGCCATCTCTGCAGCTATCCCAGCTCTTCCTGGCAGCTCTTTCTTAAATCAATCTGCATTTTGCATACCCTCATCCACCAGGAGCCAAGGCACTATCAAAGCCGAAGATCAATACATCCGTACGGCCTATTGCTATCGGATTTGGTCATTTGCTGAGCAGACCATGTCAGTAAAACTTGGCTTGCTTCGGTAAAATAGCTTGATCTCATGAATCTTCAGAGAAATTCATGGGAAACCTTAAGGCATGTCTTTGGAAATAATTTAGCTTGCTGTTCCCATGAAGTTCGCAATGTTTCATGTACTGCGTTCGACAGTGATGTAAGAGTTTCCAAAATGAAGGCACTCTGCCAAATTTCTGCTTCCCTCCCTTTGTCTGGTATCTGCGAGCAGCAGTCACGTCCTCCTGCCTGCGCACACCAGTGGGAAACACGAACAGCGATAAAGAGGTGGTGGGAAAAGGTAGTGGCTCTGCCCTTCGCAGCTGCCTTTGGTGTGGATCTCGATCAGGGAGCTGAGCACAGTGCTGCACATCCCAGCTCATCCCAGCATGTCCCAGCTCATCCCAGTACATCCTCGCTCATCCGAGCATGTCCCAGTTCATCCCAGAGCATCACAGCTCATCCCAGCATGTGCCAGGATGTCTCAGCTGATCCCAGCACATCCCAGCATGTCTGAACACATCCCAACTCACCCCTGCACATCCCATCTTGTTCCAGCATGTGCCAGCTGATCCCAGCACATCCTAGCACACCCCAGCATGTCCCAGCTCATCCCAGTACATCCTCGCTCATCCGAGCATGTCCCAGTTCATCCCAGAGCATCACAGCTCATCCCAGCATGTGCCAGGATGTCTCAGCTGATCCCAGCACATCCCAGCACACCCCAGCATGTCCCAGTTCATCCCAGCATATGCCAGGATGTCCTAGATGATCCCAGTACATCCCAACATGTCGAAGCTCACCCTTGCTCATCCCAGCATGTCCCAGCTCATCCCAGCACATGCGAGGATGTCCCAGATGATCCCAGTACATCCCAGCATGTCCAAGCTCACCCTTGCTCATCCCACCGTGTGCCAGCTGATGCCAGCACATCCAGGCACACCCCAACTCATCCCAGCTCATCGTCTCTTTAGGGATGGGTGGGATAGGGCCGAGCTTCTTGACGTCCAGGCAGCAGAGCCATGGCAGTGCCTTCCCCAGCATGCCCTGTGCCCAGCGACGATCGCTGGAGAAGCCGTCCGTGCGAGACGACAGTAACGCACGGTGCTCAGTCGCCCCTGTGTTTTGAGGGGCTGCTGGGGGCAGGGTTGCTCCCCAGACAGGGCGGCGAATGGTCCAGCCCGCTCCGCACGGACCCTTCCTGCAGGAGGCTCATGGAAAAGCCACGCTGAATATGAAGGGCAATTAGGGAGCACCGCAGCACACTACTTAATAGTTATTAAATCTCTTTTTTAATAAAACCTGCCCTGACGTGGGATATGCATCCAGGAGTTTTCCCTTGTGTAGGAGGCGGCCAGCCGGTCGCTGGTGACCGCGGCGGAGGGCGCAGCGATGCACCGAGCACTAAAACAGATGTCGTTGCGGAGCCGGATTTCCATCGACCCTAACTCATACTGGTCGTGCTCCTGCGGGTCAGTTTGTGCAATTCATTCACTTACTCAGCATTCAGGAGTTTGTCCCTTAATGTTCACCGATGAGAAAAATAACCAGCCCCGTCGGGATGGGCTGGATTATTCCCAGGTTATGACGGCAGCATGCCACGCGGCACGTGTTACGGAGAAGAAAAGCAAATCTGGAGCAAACCTAACTGCTTGGATGGAGTGGGATTTTGCACGTGCTGGGCGGTGTAAGCCCTTCACCGGGGCCGCGGTCCCTGCTGCCTGGCCACGGGCAGAGCCCTGCACCGGGACTCCCTCAGGACCCGGTCTCATTGCCGGGGCAGGGGGAGCGGGTGCCGGGTGCTGCCATGGGAAGCCCCCCTGGGAGCAGGGCAGAGCTGTCACTGCTGGGACGGGTTTGCTCCCAGCCTAACACCATTAAGACGCTGGTAAGACAAACGGGTGGATGGAAAACCTCGCAATTCCCGTTGGGTTTTACTGTAACTGGATGTTAACCATGGCCCGTTGTGAGTGCAGAGCTTGTCAAAGATGCAGCCAGGCCGATGGCGAAGGAAACCCGGGCAGGAATAGGATGACAGAGCAATATTGCAGGAGGTAGGATCCTGCTGAGTCTGGAAGTGCCCGATTTATTTATATTCAGCTAAGCTGAAATATTCAGAAGGGGAGAATCTTCAAGCTGTACCCTTTTGTTGCCTCCTTTCAGAAGAGAGAGGGGTGCGTGCGGTATTTGCTGGGTAGCGATGCTTACCCCCATTCCTCGGTCCTTGCAGCAAGCAGCCTTTTCCAGTGCCTGTCCCCTATTAATTCAAGCAGCACAAATCCAATATGAATTTTTTCTCTGATACTCTGTGGTGCACAAATTGGATGATGACAAAACCAGATAATTTATTACCAGTATCTTAATTTATTTATTACTGAACACTTTATTAACCTATACACTTTGCTGCCTGCACATCTTTAATGGGTTTATAGTAGAAGTGTTCATTTATTCCTGTGTGTGAAACAGTACGTTTGTAATTCACCTGTGGCATCATAAGATATTAATTATGGCACCCAGGGTCTTCGCTTAATAGTGAAACACTAATTGTGAAGGTAAAACACATTCTCATTCCGGAGAGCTGCTTCTCTCAAAATCCGCTTGCCATTTCCAGGAGCGGTGACGGTTCAGACCTCCTCGCACGTGAACGGATCGCGCATTTTTATGAAGTCCAGATTATGGCGTTCAAAGCCAATTTCCAATCCTTACTGGATCAGAACTGTTTAGCAAGACTGTAACAGATGTGGAGAAGCGGGTATAGAGGGCTTCTCCCCATTCCCATGTGCTGTCGGTGGGTGACGGAGGGTTTGGCCCCCGTGAGAAGATGCTCTCTTACAGGGGAAGGGGTTTATAGCTTTGAACTGCCCCTTGCCACTGCCTCGGCAGCCAGCCCTGATGCCCGGCAGCAGGCGAGTTTCGGGGAGGATCTGGCAGCACCGCATCCCCCGGGCAGGACGGGTACCTATGGCCGGGTTACAAACAACTGAGGGAAAAAAAAAAAAAGGGCAGCTCACAGCGCAGGCACTGAGCTGGTAAAAATAGTATTGTGGGGAGGGGGACTGTAATAAGAAACACGTTCGGGTGGAAATAACTGAATTCTGTCACAAACACCAGGTTAATGTATGCCCTTAAACTGGGAGCCATATAGGTTTCCCTGCAACATCCGCCCGTATCGGGAGGATCTGCTCCAGCTAGACACTCTGGTGCCTCGCGCCCTTCGGTTGCATTGCTTCGCAGCAGCCGTCATCATCTTTTAATGAGCCATTTTTTCTATTTATCTAATGTCACTGTTTCCCCAGCAGCTCTGTACCCGTCCTGTCCAGTAAAACCCATTATCTCTATTAGGCTGCCAATAGCACATCGGTGGGATTGCCAGCTCCCTAATTGCTGGAGCCCGCTCCTCCTCCCGCTGATAGATTACCCCTGGCTAACAGCCCCCGCACCTATTCCCCAGCGCCCCGCTACCAGCCAATCCCCAGCAATTGGGTTCTGCTTTCAGTAATAAATCCTAACCTATCAATATATAATAGGCCTTAATAATCAACAGCTATAGACATTGTCTGCTTCGGGAGGCGTCCGCAGAGCCGAGTGTTTTTTTATCTGCCTATAATTAGCAGCAGCCAAATCCCGTTTGTGTGACAGGGCGCGATCGTCCGGGCTGTACCGGAACGATAACAGATTTTACGTACGTTCAAACGTGATTTAATCGGCTGGTCTGACTTTCTCGATAATGTGCATGGGTGTAAAAAAAGTCCAGCTGGCCTGGGAACGTGTGGGAAACATAAATATTGCGGCGGGCAGCTCTGGAGGGGAGCTTTGCTGCGGAGGTGCCTTATTTTTGATAGCAAAGGAGCCGTCACGGGGTAAATCCGGTGAGAGCCGGGTAGATCAGCGCGGGGGCTTTGCTAGGAGGGGCTTTGCATCCGCGTTAGGAGGGGCTTTGCAGCCAAGAGAAGAGGATGCTGTTGGAACATGTCCCCAGTCAAGTACGTTTGGGTAAAGGAACGGTGCTCAGCCCCACCGGCCGCGGAGGGGGAGGAAGGGAAGGTGCCCCAAAACAAGGCAGTAAAACTATAAAGTTAATGAGGAAACCGTGTAGTTTTTTACAGTATAACCCTTTATAACCCCCTCCTCCGGAGCCAGGCTTTCAGGGTAATACAGTGAACGCTATAAAATGGATGTTTAATGTAGCTGGGGGCCAAGAAAAACATTGTATAATTGTAGTAAGCAGCTTGCTAAGTAAAATGATAGCTTTTAAAGGATGAAATATAGTGTAGGTTTTCAGGACTGCACAGGCTCCAGCTTCATATTGCTCCAATAACAGTTTCTTCATTTCACTTACAAATGTATCTCGGAGGAGATTTGTTACAAACATCTCTCGGCTTGAAAATAAGATGCTAACGAGATCTGCTCGCGTGACCCATTGTGAATAAATGACCCGATACTTTCGGTCCTCGCCTTGCTCCCGAGCCACGCCTGCTCTCACCAAATTTGTTTGATTTTCATCCAAACGGGGTTTGCTGGCTCCTGGCACGGCCGACGGTGTACCGGAGCGGTGAGGGATGCTCACCTAGGATAACCGCCCCGGCTGCATCCACCCTTGCACTGGGCTGGGGGCTCTTGAGGGGTCCATGGGCCCCCCAACACCTCCCAGTCTGCCTCGGTCCCACCAAGACCACAGCTCCGCTGCTTCCCAGCCCTGTCTGCTGTGGTTTGGGCTGGGTTTCTGAGGAAAAGGGGGCACAGGGAGAGGGGCTTGCTTCGGTTTGGATTTTGCCGGTTGACGGAGTTAACGTCTTTCCTGTCTCTGAACACGCAGCGGCTGACGGTTGCTATTGCGCTTCTGTAAATCCAAATAAAAGGGCGCCTATGGCTTAGCTGTGGTTTATAACATGGAGATTAATACCTACTGTGTGTAATATATATCCTCTTGAGGTGGGAAGTGGAGGGCAGGGCTGAGGACAGGAGCAAGGCTTGCCGTGCAGCGGCCAGGCTGTGCTGGCACCTCGGTAACGCCAAGGACCACGGGAGGGGTTTTGGGGCTCCTTTGCAAAGGGTCTCCCCACGGAGCTCCTGACGGGACACAACCTTGCTCCCTGGTGTTTCCTTTCTCTCTGGAGTTAGGAAGGTTGGCTGGAGGAGGGCAACGCTGTGCCGGTGCCAGGGGTGCCCGGTGCCCCTGGCCTGGCTCTCACCCCCGCTCCCAGGCTAACCCCTTACTGCGCCAAAAAGAAATACAAAGCAAATGGCAGAGCAAGCACTACAAGCACTACTACTGGATTTTCTGAAACATTTTCCAGAATATTTTCAAAAATATTAGGCTGGCAGCATGCCTTGGCCTGTTCGCTGTGCTAGCTTTGCTGTTGCAATGCCCTGAGCAGCCTCCCGCCGTCCTGCTCGTCTGCAGCCCCAGGGCTCGCCGGGTGGAAAAGGGCCACGGTCACGGCCAAGGCCACGGTCACGGCCACGGCCACGTTTCTGCTGTGCATCTTTCCCCCGTCGTTCCCCAGAAGGCCCTTGGCTGCCCTCCCCACCGCACACGGCCATGCCGAGAGCCTGGGCCCTCCTCCAGGGTCTAAAACTTCTGCTAGAAAAACTATTCAGCTTTCACGGGATATTCCGCACCAAAAGGTGCTGAGGATGCTATCGGGAAGCCCTGGTTCGCTGAAGGAAGGTGCTGAGCCTTTCTGGTGGCAACCAGGAGATGCAGAGAGCTGGATGCTTTTCCACGCTTTTGTGACAAAACCAAAGTCTGATATTAGAGTCACAATATTCTCCATTTCTGTAGAAAAAGTGAGCTTCAAGCAGAAAACACCCCCCCTTGGCTCCTACTTCTGGGGCCTTTTCAAACCGCGAATAAAGACGCGTACCTCTGCTTTCTGTATATGCACATAATGTGAAATTTCATCAGCCACAGTATTTTAGAAGACAGGAATCGTGAGATATATCACATGTAAATGGACGTATCATCTGAGCAAGGCACCATTTATCAATATCACTTTGAAATGCAGTGGATGATCTGATGGGATTATGTAGATCTCAACTATCTATGGGTGAATGAAATTGGGTAACCTTAGCAACCCCAGGTGCATTTGTGCAGCTATGAATCAAATGTCAGCGCGATGAGCTATGCACAAAATAAAGAAATAATTCTTTGAAATATTCATAACAGTCTGCACTGTATTATTTTATAAGTCTCTGCCTATTATGCATTTTGGAAGCCAGTTTTTAAAAAAAAAAAAAGAACAAAACAAAACAAAAAAAACCCAACCAACCAACCAAACAAAAAACCAGAAAACATTAGCATTTACATATCCCACACCTGCATAAATGCTTACAAATAAAGGCAACATGAAACATAACCAGCACCTGCAACAAAAATGGGTTCCTCTTCTTAATGGTGGAAAGGGCATCTCCCACAAGCAAATACTCTAGCTGGCAGAGCTGCACAGAGGATGAACTAGTCCCAGAGATTTGAAACAGGACCTGCCGTCACCAATTCGGTTAAAAACAAAAGTTACAGGCTGTACTTGCACTTGCGTTAAAATGTATTTAGCAGTATGTTTTAATACCAGAAAGGTAGTAAAAGGTATTAAAGCTGGAAGTGTCCCTTAAAAACTGATGAAGTCAAGAAAACATATAGTTTGGGGGTTTTTATTCAGTTATTTATGTAAGTATTTTGGATGACCGTAAGATACTTTAAATACATACTGCATCATACTTGAACAATAAATAACTACCTACGTAGTTGCAGTGACCTTCCACATGCCTGCACACATAGGCTTGTATCTAGACACAGAAAGCGCTGGTGCGCGCTCCATCTTTAGTCTCCTCCACATGGAAGCACCAAAATTTTCAACATTTCCTGTTTTTTCCCGCATGGAAAGTCATCCCTTTGTCCTGGCGTTGGCTGGAGACTACAGTTCTCAGTCTGCAAATTTATTTTTATTTAATTAATGGCCACTGGACTGACCCGCAGCGGTCGTGATCACCCACCCCAAGATCAGTCGTAAGGACAAGGACAGGGACCAGGCAGGGCCGGGCCGGGGGCTGTGGGGTCCCCGCAGGGCTGCCCCCCCCGGCAGGATGCTCGGGCACCTCGGAGCTGCCTTCTCTGCCTTGTTGCTGCCTGCAGATGTGCTAATGGTCGTGTTGTGGTAGCCAAAGTTTTCCTTAAAGTCTGAACACTAGTGGTTATGTCGATAACTGAGAATCTCCGTTTTCCGTAAAAGTGGTTCCTAGTACTTGTGGTCAACGAAAACAAAAATAACATATTTGACTCTTGGGCTTTGGTTCCCTCTTGCTTTCCAGGTCCTGAATACCGAAGAAACAGGATTACAGCTCCACAGTCCTCCTCAGCATCACGTGCTGCGGGGTGGGCTCTGATTTCGGAGCCGGGAACCACCCATTTATTTATTTTACAATACTTTAACCCATCCTCGTGCTTAGCAGGCTGGCAAGCTCTGTGCTCTACTTTTTTTTTTTTTTTTTTTTTTTACCAAATAGCTATTAAAGAATTAGTGTTTCTGTAAATGTGTCTCATTCTCATTAAACATTTTCAGGTCGTGCTGGAAAGCTTAGCAGTTAAACCACCCTGAGAATTACAGCGGCAGATCTGAAGCAGGCAGCCTTGTTTATTCAAAATTGCCTTCTCCGATGGCTCTCCCGGACGAGCTGGATTAATTGTTCAGGACCTATAGCACATGCTTCAGTGAAAATAAATTACTTTATTTCTATTACACCATCGGTGGCTGTGTAACTTAATTTCATTCGCTCGAACCTGTTGAGAGCGTTCAGATTTCCATAGCAGGACGCACTTGAAATGAAAAGATGCTTTCGATTCTCAATTAACAGAATCGCTCCCTTTCAACTGAAATGAATGTTATTGAAACCAATTAGCATAGACTGGAAAATCTCTCATTAATGAGGGGAGTGTGGGTGAGTAAACAGCAATGAAAAGATGAAATTAGAGAAGAGCCTCTTCTTGTTGGCCTGAATAATTACATGCTTAGTTGCCTAATTGTCTGGTGAAAAGCCTTGCCGTGCTAGTAACAGATTGCCATGTTCATTAGGCTGCAAAAGGCCACCTGCTGCTGAGGCTCATTTTCCTGCAGTCTATATACACGTGTCGCTCCCCGGGGACTGATATTTGGACACAACACTAGCTGTGAAAAGCAAATGAGCTTGCCAATATGCTGCAATATTGTGTCCTTTATGCCAAGATACAGAAGCTTAATATGTCAAATATAATGAATAAAACCAACAGCGATAACGAAGTTTATGAGGAAAGTGACCTTCTAACACGTCCCGGTGCAGAAGTGCAGGGCACGCGGATGCCGGTCCCTCAATACAGATGTTCCTTTCTGGCCTGGACTGCTCCAAATTACGTAGCACAAAAGATAAATTACAACCGCTACGGCCTGAGCGATTCCTTAGACAATGGCATAATGAAAGCATACAATGTTAACTGTTAAAATTGGAAACAAATGTGAAATACTGAATGCTAAGAAGCGTTCATGAAAACCAGCATTGTTCGTATTTGCTCTGCTGTGGCAATAAACATCAAAGGAGAGAGGCCTCTTTGCGCCAGCCCTTCCTCAGATCACTTCGTGTCTTATAATTGCTATTTTTATGGGTCTTTTAAGCTGGGCTTTATTGTGCGGCGCTGTTTGCAGAGAGAAGTCGCCCCGGGCACAGAGGCAGGGGTTGCCCGGCCCCGGGGGGCTCCTCTGCGAGCCCCCGCACGTGCGCCATGGGGTCCCACCTGCAAAGGGCGGGATGGAGGGATGGATGCTGCTGGGGATGCGGCCGTGGGACGTTGTACGTTGATGGGGTATCGCGGCCGAGGTGCTGCCCTTCCGCGGAGGGATGAATGCGACAGGCAGGGCAGGGATCCAGCAAAACCGGGCTGTGAAGACCTGCCCTCTTGGCATTCCCCTTCCTAAGCTAAAAACTTAGGGCTACAAAACTAAACGGACAAACTAGACTACAAACTAAACGGAAAAAGGAGACTGAATGCACTGTTGGGTTTGGAAATATTGACCCTAGTTCAAGAAGGCTTGGATACTAAGGATGGTGCTTAAGCAAAGGATTCAGCTCAGCGCATGCCGTCATCCCTCTGGGTCACCACGTGCAGGTCTAACGTTCACAGCTGAAATCTCTCGCTGGTGCTGTGGCAGAGCGACCAAAATCCCGTCTGGATGGCAGTTTGTCTGGGAACCAGGACCCTGCCCAGTGTGCTCCATCCAGCTCTCTTTTTTGCTGCTGTCAGGGTGAGGGACAGAATTACTGGCTAACCCAAATGACAAAGACATTAAATAAAATAAGAAAGGGAGTTGTGAATACTCTACCAACCTATGAGCTACTGCGGTACCCAAGCTCTAAATACTGCAAGCGTTGTCTCCAAGCATTTGTGTGTCCTGCCTCGAGTCAAGTTTCAAACTGTTTCAAAATGAAGAGGTTTACAGTTCAACAAAATCCCAAACCAACCCAAAATAACCAGCAGAAAGCACTCTCGCAGTGAGGTTTGCAGCTGGGACCAGCACCATGAGCTGCTCCAGCATCCTGGGGCTGAGTCCTCCACTCTGTTTTCTAAGCGTCTCCAAATGCAAGGTCTCTCTGTTTTCTATTTTATTTTTCCTTTTTCACAGCTTTGGAAGATGTTATGCACTGAGCAGGTAACTGAGCAGGAGGAATTGCTGGGGTATGGCTTGCTGTGGCTTCTTGGTTCAAAGTCACCAGCAAAGAAATCAGGGATGTATGGATATGGATACGGACACGGATATACACATTTGAACGTATTATACTACTGCAACAATAATTACGGCCCATATATAGATCACCTAATTAATAACCATTGCATTGGGAGGGGGCTCACTGGTCTCCGCTGCGCTATGGAGGAGGAGGAGGCTGCGCAGGGACGGGGAGCCAAGTCCCCCGGCAGCAGCCCCGGTCCCACGCCGGGCGAGGAGCAGCCCTCCTGCCACACCTCCTGCTGCTTCACAGCTAAAAACTTCTTCTGTCACAAACTGCATCAAAGTTAAAATATTCCACGCAGACCGTTTAAGCCTCTCACAAGGGTGGCACATACCATTACATCAAACAAAACAGCACACGCTGTTGTTCCCACGTACCGCCCGTGCTGCAAGGTTTAATGCTACACGGGTTAAACACAAAAGCTTCCGTCGCTATCAGTCAAAGGTCTCGGGTGACAGCGGCTCCCCGCCACTTCTGTTTTGCCAGTTTTTTGATTGCTTTTTTTGGAGAGGAGAGAGTTGAGCAAGTCCTTCATTAATTCGGAGAATGAGAAGATGTGATTAAGAAATGGTTTTATCATTTAAAAAAATTATAATGCGCCTGGAGCAAGAAACAGCATGGGTGCTCCGTGCGTGTGTGCCAGCCCGTACAGTTGGTCTTCCAACAGAGCACTAGGAATGGGGTTCCTGGCGATGAACCCCACTTTGGTGGTGCGAGGCATCCTTGTGCACCCCTGCATCGTGGCTGCGCACGTCTTTGCACCTCGTTTCCCCTCCCCGACGTTCATCCCACCGATAGTGCATTTTTAGTGTTTGTCAGAAAACTCTTCTTCCCTGGCCGTAGGCATGACGTGTGTTATTTAACTTGATGAATTGCAGTACACTTATTTCATCTAAATTATACATGAAGTTGCCATTAGCCTGCTGAAATTTCGAAGCATACAACCAGGCCCTGATATAGGGAGCAAGGGCACAGATCTGTTTAGAGGAAGGAAACAAATGGGTCCTTCCCACGAGGACACGCACAATCCAATGATTTCTCGGGAAGCTGGATACATAAATGGTATCAGAAAGCTCCAGTTTGCCATTAGCACTTCTGTGTTTCAGAGCCCACAGCCCTATTAATCTTGACTTGGGAAATTCTTGCAAGTACATGAGCCACCTGCAAACTGAATTCAATGCAAACCTTTGTGTGCTTCCATGAAACTTTCTGTTTATTTTATATTTTTCCCTTACTGACTCCACGTGTTGAATGCGGTTGACCAAGCGCAAGTCTCCTCTCTCTCCATTAAAGATACTTCACTGATGAAAGAGGACGGTAGATCACAACCCATGTCGAGGTGCTTTTAGAAGTCCCCGGCAACGGGCATTGCCCTTTTCTAGCAGAACTGTCCTTTCGGAAGGTGTGGGGTTGGTTTTCATCATCCCAGTCCGTGCAGTTAAGCGTGTGCCAGTCTTCCTCCCACTTTGGACAGTCCCAGCCACCAGAAACACGGATTCATGCACTGATGGCCATTTCCAGGGCACCTTCATGTCAATAACAGGGGCAAGTCAAGGGAATTAATGAACACCCAAAATGACCTTGCATGTTCCCTGCCATGGATCAGATCATGAATTGTTGTTTGACACTCTCAATGAACAAAGCTCTTGCTGAAGCCACCAGGCTCAACCCCGATGAAAATCATCAGTTTACATCTGTTCTCCCTCAGGTGTGGGGGCTGAGAAGTGACACCGGTGAGCCAACGCTTTGAGGCCAGTCCCGGGGTGTCTCGATGAAGCGGGGTCCCCTCTGCCCACGGACAGGCACCCCCACGAGCCGCCTCCATCCCACGGAGCTGGAAGCCGATGTGGTTCAGCAAAGCTGAGCAGCCTCACATCGGTCTCTCCCCTCCAGCTACCGCCTAGCCCTTAGACCCAGCTCAAAAAGCGATTTATGGCTGTACCCGAGACCGTCTGCCCACCTGAGCCAAGGTCTGCATAACACTGACAAACAAAACGATAGTTTCGCGTCATTCTGAATGATTTTTACGGCTTTCTCAGGTTTTATTCCATGAAATATCCAATGTGATTACATTATTTAGGCTACTTTCCAAGTGGTTAAATACAATTGACTAAATTAATTACTAAGACCAGTTTTACAACAGATTACGATAATTTATTAGGCAGTTTGTTGTTTTCCTAATAGTCTCACCTGATTGATGGAGAGGGATGGCTATAAATGTTTTTTATGGCTAAGAGCAAATGCAAACTTAATCAGGTGTTCTGGATTAAGTAAACCCCATGTAACCTGGATAACGCGAAGGTATAATTATCTGTAATGCCTGGGAAAATTTTAAGTGATTAAGGGGAAAAAACTGAGAGAGACATGTTCATGTAAAGCAGCTGGGTCAGGAGGCAGCACCACCTCACCTCCGCTCAGCTTCGGGGCGACGTGGATGTAGGTAATGGCCGGACCTCAGGGTTCGCACCAGGGAGCTTTGCATTTCTTCTTTATTTCCCGTGTGTGGATAAACTGGCACCTTTGGAGACTCAGTCTCTACACCCAATGTCTTTTGTGCACAAGAATTTATTGTTAGTGACAAATAAACAGTAGACAATTAAGAAATAATGACCCAAACTTAATTAAGAAGTTCAAAGACAGAGAAAACACTTTCTAGCTCTGCAGTAACACGTTCAGAAATTACATCTATCATAAAGGTACCACCTGCGCTGGGTGTGCGGCAAAGGATGCTAATTTGATTGCACCGATTCCTTTTAATGCAAAGAGTGAATTGTTTTCAGACTGCTGATGATTAATGTGGTTATTGATTAGTTGATCAATAAGGCCATGGTGTCTAATTATTGATAATCCTTCTCTAAATGAAAGATCGAGTGTAAGGAGTGCTAGTTACAGAGCTCAAAATATAAAGTGATTCAGTGTGAAGCCTGGTAATTGAAAGTCAAACTAATCCCATAAATTAAATCACAGCAATCCATAACATTTACCTGATAAATCCTTTTGAAAGCTTTATTTAACTTCCAGTGCTCATTGAGAAAGCTGTGGATGCACCCAGAAAGGCGTCACATTTTGTGACGAAAGTCTGGGTTGGGGGTGCCTTTTATTGATACAAAAGTATGATTTCGTATAATTGTGTGTAATAATGACCCCGGTTCAGAACATCTAAACCCACAGCTCTTTTGCTACACCTGAATGTATGTTGGAAATTTAAAGAAAGTGGTGTCAGTCACATGTGTATCACCTACACACCAGCTGTTTTCCAAACTCTCCTTTTCACTGCAAACCAGTTCTACCGTAAGTATCGTGGGGGGAAAGCAGCTGGTTTGCTTCTCCCAGGGACTCCTGACAGCCCCTGCAAGACTTTTTGGAGGTACTTGGAGGAAACTGAAACAAAACCTGGAAGATATGACTGCATATTCTGGTAAGTAAACTCATTAGACCAATTAAAAGTCTCCACTGATTGATCACCTACTGTTTAGGTAGCTAATTCATCCCTACAGCATCCTCTGTGGCTGTAATACTCAGTAATCTAATCAGAGAAATTTTAAGTAAATGCCTCTAATCAGATAATCCTAAAAATATTCCATTCCCTAATCTCTGAAAATGCCCGGGATTAGGACAGCCAAATCGCTGGGCAGTTTATATGGCAGGGTGAATTCTCCACCATTTCAGCGCAGCGATGGCAGGCGGTAATTTTGCATGGCGCAACGCCCTTCGGCACACAGGTCTTCTGCTCCCAGACGGGACAACGGCTGGGGCTGTGCCAGCAATTCATAAGTTTTCATTTTGCTACTTGTCACGCTACCCCTCTTGAACAAGCTTCAATTTGCTGTTTGTTTCTAATCTGATGTTATGGTTTTGCCAAAATTGCATTTAAGGAGCTTAAATAAAAGAAGGCTTCAGCCAGCTAAAAGTCAGAGCGGAGGATTTATGAATTCTCGTTAGCGGCTCCCCCAGACCACTGAACAAACGCATGCAAATTTTTGTAACACCTGAAATGTGTCACCGTGCAATATTAAGAAATGTGTGTGTCAGACAAATCACATTGGACAACAACAAGAATTTCCCTTAATGCTCACTGTCACCTCCCCCTGCGCTCCCCCGAGCCTTCTTTCACCCCGACAAGAAGTGCCGCTGGCAGTTTCATATTTTTCTCCTATTTAATCTTTATTCTAAAGTTTCCACCA
>NW_009604471.1:24051-36270 GCF_000690535.1 Cariama cristata | reverse complement strand
TTCCTTCCATCGCCTTTGTAGGCACTACCGGCACAGACCGATATTTCTTTGGGTTTTGCTGTACATCACCCTGTTTCCCTGCCTGGGTGCATTGCCCCAGCCCCTGTAAGGGCCGGCATCGTCCCCTCCGGGTGATTTGCCCACGCTGCTTTGCAGTGACAGCATCCTTGGCACGCGGCAGAGACCACGACGTCCCCCACAACTATTAGATTCAACGTACTGAAAGTTTACAACTGTCTCAAAGTTTTAGGGCTGAGCTAAAGCATTTAAAAGTGCTTTTCTGTTGCTCAGAAGAGCTGTTTTTTCTGAATGTTTAATTAATGATGGAAGAGCTGAATGGATCTCCAGAAACTTTCTCCAGTTTCTAAATGACAGGCAGGGATGCTAAGCCTGTATATCTGTATTTTATCCTCTCTCTTTTTATCACTAACAGTAGTGAGCAATTCGTAACAACTACAGCACTAATGACCAACACAATTATAAACGTCCCACCGTTCTTTAAGCTGTGTGTTTGGGGTGAGGAGCCTGGCACGAGTCCACGGTGGCCTCTGGCCGTAGGGGCACGGAGGAGGTGATGGAGCAGCCCCAGCCCCGAGCCCCTCTCGGCTCTGGCCCCCCCTTGCCATACACACACACGCTCGGGGGGGCTGCACCCGCTCCCCTGCTATTGCAGTGGTGGACAGAGGAGAAAGCTGACTTGGATATGAATATAAAGATGCTTTTTTTCCTGGGACGTGTTTCCTAGGGTTGTCCTGGGATGGCTGTGCCTCCCGAGCCCTGCGCATCCGAGTGCTGAACACTCAGTAGTAAAAAAACCAAGGAAAACAAAACCCCAACCAAAACCCAGAAGATTTCTCAGTGTTTACCGAGGAGCAGGAACATGGTGAACACGTTTCAGAGCGCCAGTGCCCAAGGCACATCCTTGCTCACACCCTGGGCAGTGCGGAGAGGTGATGGGCACCTGCCGGGGGACCGTGGGTGTCCACCCTAGCAGAGGAAATGTCTCATGCGAAGCAATGATGAATTTGTATACATTTACAATGCTCTGCTAGGTCTCGGACTACATCTCCAGCAAACTGAGTTACATGAACCGAAGCTGCCCATTTGGCCTCTCCAATGTTTTTTTTCTCCCAGTGGGAAGGAAGGAAAAGAAGACAAAATAAACAAAATAATATTTTTTAACGAAAGGTGTTTCTATTGTAAAAGCTACCAGTAGACTATGCATTGGAAAGACATTTTGAGAAATACATTCATTACAAATTTGTGTTAAATACAATGTAATGGTCCTGAAATTACAGCAGTGATTTGGTTCTAAAAATTGCCCCATATTTAATAACAGTATAAATCACGCGTAAAAGATTCTTCACACCAAGCGATACTGCTTTACATACATAAACCTCATAATTTGTTTTTATTGAAAAGATTCAGACAGTTGAATGTTATTTATGTTTTTAATTTGTCCGCACTACTAAATAACTCCTTACTCAGCGTGCATCCCTGGGGTGAAGCCTTTGATGGGCAGAGCGAGACCCCGGGGCCTCGTCCCCAGTGGGTGCTGGCTGCTCCGGGGGGGTTGGCCGCAGCTCCAGCCTCGGGTGTCCCAGTGCCCGCGATGCCGCGGCAGGAGCATGCCCATGGAGCCAGCAAGAATGTCTGAAACCGCAAGTACCGAACATCTCCACTCCTCTGAGCAATCTCGTATTCGACATACGGATTTTTTTAATGCTGAAACGTGCCCTAAGCAGTTGGGCAGGAGACCACCAGTGGTGGGTGTTGGTAGGGTTGCTGCTGCAGGGGCCCTCAAGGGCCATGGCAGCAAAGCATCACCCAAAGAGGACAATCCAAGCCCGTACCTTCAACCACAGCTTGGCAAACCTACAAAGGGCTGGAAGCGAGGGCGAGCAGCTTGCCTGCAGAGAGGGGCTCGGTGCCACTTGCCCATGGCACGGTGAGAGGAAAGACCCACGAGTGCCTCCAACACAGCCACTGCAGGGGACAAAAAAAAAAAAATCAATCTATGCTATGAAGGTTTTAATAAGTGGAGGGTTGACGTAGTGCATCATAAGCCCTCGGCACTGATGAGTAGCTCTTCATCATGAATGTCACGACAGTGGAGCTGGAGGCACTGACGGGGATGGCAGCCCTGGCCCCAGCTGGTTACCCTGCTCCTGGGGACTGGGGCACAAATGCAGTAGGTGCTGCACCGGCTTTTAACGAAGCCAAAACACTCAGAGGGTTGTTTCAAAAGCCAGCTGGCTTCCAGTGCCTCCTGTGCTGACCAGGGTCCCCACGCAGGGCTGCACCAGGTCACGGAGTGACAGTCAGCACTGGTCCCAGCATCCCGTCCTGGAGCAATCGCTTGCATTACCCCTTCCCACGGATGGTCTCTCCGGAAGGGAATTCTCTGGACACTGGCTCTGTTTGGGATGAACTCATCACAGAAAACCCATTTTGCCCTGAACCAAAGGCAGACATGCTGAAACCCCGCTGTTGGCTGGGTCACCCCTGGAGCCAGGCAGCAGCCGCGCTGTATCCATGCTGCAGCCAGCAAGCCGTTGGGAGTGCAATTTAGCCCCCATGGTTATGGAAACATGTAATAAAGTGTTTGCAGTCCACCGTTAAAGCACCACCTTCAAGCCTATTCTAAGCCCTCTAGCACCATGTCATTACACTTAGAGCACGGCTGAAAATAGAGCCCTTGGGGGAGCTGCACGAAGAAACAGCAAAAAAAAACCCGAATAAATAGGTGCTATTTAAATACCAGCTGTGAAGTTGTCCTGAATCACCATGATCTCTCCCTGAAGCGGTGGAGCACAGTGCTTGGGCTTGGGGTGTCCTGCTGGGTGCCAAACCTGGGAGAAGGCTGCGCCCCCTCCTTGGCTGGTCCCACCATGGGCTGGGGAACCTCGCAGCATCCTTCGGGTTGTGCTCAGCCCAGGGCTGCCCGCCGAAGGCATGCAGGCAGAGCTAGTGCCCAAGAGATGCCCGGGTGGGACGCAAGGGGTGCCGGGGCATGGCTGTTGCCGGGGAACCCGGAGGGCAGGGACCTGCAGGATGCGAATTTGGGGTTGTATGTGCTTTTTCCTTCTTTACCCAAGAGCAGCGCTAAAAGTAAAAGCACTTGCACTGATGGTGGGAAAGGTTTGGTCAAATGCTCCTTTCCCAGGTGGCAGCATCCTCCCCACGCACCCACACAGCATCAGCAGGGCACGGGCACCCCCTGCTCCCAACTGGCCGTGCCTTTCTGCCGCCTAATCCTATTACGGGTCGGGGGGAGCCCCACAATCAGATTTGCCAGGGAGAGCCCCGCGTGGGCTCGGCCGCAGAGTGACACCATCTTCTCTCGGCGCGATCCCTCGCTCCTCGCAGGAGCCGCGGCATTGTCAGCTGTGACAGCCTGATTTAATCTGCAGGAGGCTGAATGCCTCTGACCACTGCGCCGAGTCATTAACCTTGACTCGCGTAATTGAATTCAAGGTTGATTGCCTGTGACCCTCCTCACCGAGGTCCTCAAAATGTACATATTCATTATGAGTCGCACGGCTAAATGGATTGCACAGTGAAAGCTGTAGCAATCAGCCTGCTTGGTATGCGGAGGGCGAGGAGGGCACTAATTGCGTGTTAGAGCTGAGGATTAGATTATGAAAAGAGTGAGAAAATGAAGATAGATCCCTCTGACACTGTCAGATTAAGGGCAGCCACGTACAGGAATATGACATTGAAATTTACGGTGCCGTTAAGGGAAGGGAAATTTGAAAGGGGATGTTGGATATATTTATTTTTTTAACTCCTGTGTATTTACTCAGTTATGCACTATTTAATACCAAAAGCTGATAAGCACGCTTTTTAAGACTCTAACATGGGTGCAAGAAATTAATGCTGGAATGTTCTTTCTGTCTCCGGACAGTTGCTGTAAGAAAAGTGTGCCAGCCCCCGCGGCACCTACCTGTTGTTCAATACTACCAGTTGTCCACCGTGCAAATACCCAACGGTGCAATGGGCCCGGGATGCTCCCCGTGGAACCCTGCTGGGATGCGGCCAAAGCCCACGTCGGGCTGGGGGTTAACGGCTGAGCCCCTCCAAAACCTTACCTTGGCCTGCCCGCTGCCAGCAGAGCTGTCCCCAAGAGGGGGGTCCCGCAGCCGAGCCCCCCGCGTGGCTCCTGCCCGGCCCCAGAAGGAAGGCGATGAGGGAAGGTGGCCACGGGCAATCTGCAGGTTCGCATCGCTGCTGTTGTGATAGCCGGGTACGATTTTCCCATGTTTTGCTGCAACTCCAACCAGATGTGATTTTTTTTTTTTTTTTAATTAAATGAAAGTTAAGTACAAAAATGTTTTGCCCAAAGGGAATTTAGATTCTCAATGTGCTTTTAATAACCCTTTGTAAAACATTTAGGAAAATCTATGGCAACACGTTTAGGGGGAAAAAAAATCAAATTATTCTTGCCTTAAGATGCTATTCTGGTTTCTAAACTTTATGAATCGTCCTGTGTGGCCCAATTTCTAGTCAGTAATACCATGAA
Source organism: Cariama cristata (assembly GCF_000690535.1). Classification (NCBI taxonomy): domain Eukaryota; kingdom Metazoa; phylum Chordata; class Aves; order Cariamiformes; family Cariamidae; genus Cariama; species Cariama cristata. Next base: position 31,748 of record NW_009604471.1, on the reverse strand, counting down.
ACAGAACGGAAGTAGGCAGCGTCTGAATTTAATCCATGTAACATTTTAAAATAAAGACGATAATCTTATCCATTGGCTTAAAATCTATTAAGAACTTCATACTAACTTCTATGTCCAATCCTATGCAGCCTATACAGCTAACCCAACCCAGGTCAAATTGATGTTTTTGTTAGAACCGATTGCAATATAGTCCCCAAGTCTGTCCTAGCTCTTTAAGGCTACTGCTCATGTTAAAATCGGACTTAAAATCTGCCATAAAAATGTTTAAATTCAAGCATTTCTGGAGCTGGAAGCTGAACGTCTAAATCCTGATCCGACTGTTTTCCAAACACTGCAGGGACTGTGGTTAGTGGTTAGATAGCAAAGTTCAGGCTGCAAATGAGGGAAAAGCTCATGCGGGTTTTTATCCCAACCCTGCAAATGGAAGTGGAAGCTCTTGGGAAGCTTTTCCCCTCTTGTTCCCTGTTACCGTCATTTCACGTGTCGGGGACAGCTGTGAGCACGTGTCGGCGGACAGACCAGGCAGAAAGCACCCAAGTGCCTTCACGCACAGATGCAACCTGCAGACGACGGGACCTGGTGCAAAATTGCACATTTTCCTTGCCGCAATCTTACCTTTTATGCAGAAAAAAGCCTCCTTTTGCCTAACAAGCAAGCCCTGGAAGACTGCAAGCAGTGCACGGAGCTATTGGGGTCTCTCAGCTTCCCTTCGACCAGGAGCAGAGCTCTTCAGCTGGGGTGCAGGTTGCTCCCTGCTAACGGCACGTGTCCCTTAGCTGCCCTTCCAGGACGGTATTGCCATTAATTTGATTAAATTCCCAATGTCCATACCTTGTGGTATGGTAATAACAACAGGATCATAGGTGGCAACGCATCCAAAAACCTAAACCGCACAAATTGCCGATGTTTGGGGTTTCTAATACGTTGAGGACAGAATTAACAGGAATAACTTTGTGCTTTCAATCAGAGGGCTCAGTCCTGAAAGGAGGGTTTCTAACTAAATGATATGTCAGGACCGTTGCTGGATGAGTATGACCAGAATTTTTATCTCCCGCTCATTAAATTACCACCGTGTATGACTTTATAAGCAGTGAAAGTCAAGGAAAATCATTGCTGACTGACAATTCAGGATTGCCAGAGAGTGCAGGTTACCAACAGCCAACTCAAGTTGAATAAGACTGACAAATTAGTCCTCCTGCTCCCCTGACAAGCCTGTAATAAAATTAGCGTGCGACGTGTGGGTTTCTCCTGCGCTGGAGGACGGTGGCACCCACGGAAAGAAAAAAATAGTCATTTATTTATTCACAGAAAAAAAAAAGTTCCGTTTATAAAGTATTCAGATATAACAGGAGCACCTTACTCTACAGAGTTACACACATGCAATAAGACAGCTAAAATCCATTTGTCTCCAAAAATTGCTTTGATTTGTTTCGATTTATGAATGAGCTGCAGAGAGTGACAGAAGTGCCCAAGGAATGTAAATGAAGTGGCTGTGCCATGGTCTACGAAAAAGGCCTCTAGACATCTGATGAAGAATATTTTCTGTGAAGAAACCCGGTTGTTGGCATTTTGTAAATCTTAAAAATAAGCAAAGACAAATAGTCTAGCTCACTACTGCTGAAATTTCGTTTACTTACCAACCACACTAACGAGGCACTGCAGAGGGACTTCTAATTAGATCCACTTTATTCCTGTCACTGAAAAGAATTTATTTGCTTCAGCTTCTAGAACTAGTTTGATATTTTCCTGATTTTTAAGCTAGACAGTACAAAAGCTAGAAAAGCTGGAACTGGCTCTGATATTTAGTATCGAGCTTACTGACGGTTGGAAGAATAAGGTTTGCTGCAGGTTTTGTCAAAAGCCAGGAGATCTTTATCAGCGTATCTGGAGGAACGCTGTGATAACCGTGAGGACAGGGGACGGTGCAGACCCTGGGCTCCGTGTCCCCGGAGCCCTCCTTTAGGACCCGGGTCTAGGTAAGCAATAAACCAGCAATGTTGTGCCACTTCTTGAGTTCCTGCCTCATGCATATTCAAAGAGGGAAGAGGCTGTATGCATAATTCATTATCCATTACAATTGCATTATACTATTTATACTATTACTTCGGTAGCTGTTTAAATTAAGGGTTACAAATAGCTCATTTGTTTTCCGCTGCTCTGGCAAGAGGGCTTCAGCTCCTCAGAGAGCTGCTCCGGCAGAGCGCAGGGAGGGCTCTGGCCAGGGCGAGGGGCGTGCGGGGGGTCCCTGGCCAGGGGACCCGTTAAAGTTTGCAAACTTTATATCCTGCCCAGCGCCCAGCTGATGTCCATCAAACCTCCCCAGCCCTGCTGCTCCCGCGGCCAGGGCTTTGCTGGGCATCATCTTTCCCTCTGACTTGGCTGCAACCGATCTCCTACCCGTATGCATTTAGTGGAGCCTCTAGGTTTCCAATCCCCGGAGGCGAAAGCTGAGCCCCATCGCTCCAGGGTCCAGTAGAGAAGCTTGGTTTGGGCAACCGCAATGCTGAGTATGTCGGAGTCGTGTCAGCGATGTGGCTTGAAATCAGCCTCTTCACACCCTAATAAATTTTGGAGAAACATGAGAAATCCTCAACTGGTAACTAATTGTCAACTAACAACTAAAACCCAGGTCTTGATACAGATATTAGGACTCTTGGTGCCTTTCCAAACATTATTTTATTAATATGAATTATATATTAACCATTGAACAGTCTGGACTTCATCCAAACCACTCTGTTGTAAGTGCTTTGCTAAGACTTACCAAGGATATTTACTTCTCTAAACAACAGATAACATTTGTATCGGTTTCGGTTTTATTATTGTTTTACTAAATAGTTATGAGAGCACCAAGAGAGGGATCTGAAGATTTTTCAAAACAATATGAAAGATAGTCCATAAAGTGCTTTACGTCTTCGGGAGTTTAAAAGGTGAATTACTCTTCTTTAATAATTTAAAGAAAACCCTCCAGAATGCATTTTTAAATGTATTTCCAGCTAAACACAGGTTCCTGTCCTCTGCTCTCATCACCAGGGGATCACGTCAGGATGAATCACGCCGAGGGAGCCACAGTCGTGGCTGTGTAATCTAAAACAAAGCTGCCAAGGGGAAGATCTGTTCCCCGAGGGAGACCCAGCAGGTACCGATGGATGCTGTTTGCTCATTACCATGTACCCAGCTCACAGACCAGTGATGTGTATGATTCAGATATGACTTAAAATTCAATTTCTCAAAGTTTACTTAAAAGTACTCAGATTCACAAACACTTTTATAACAGGCCTGTGGCATTACCAGCTGTGAACTCTCCTGTATCGTCCGGAGCTGCACGACCCAGGGAGCACACAGCCATAGGAGAGGGCTTCCTTGGAAATGAAACAGGCTATGATAGGAAGCCCTCTCTGAGTCTGCAGGATCAGGAGATACCTGTGCCCTTCCCATGACCATTTTTTCACCCACTGTTGATAACGGATGCCAGGAGCCCACAGGTTTGCTCAAAGATCCCAGAGAGCTGCTCTCCCAAACCCAGCAGTGTCGCTGCCTCCTCCTGCTCCATCCCTCCGGGCTGACACCTCGTGCTCCCGCCGTTACAACTCTTTCTGTACGGCTGCTCCCACGCTTACCGCAACCTCCCCCTGCTACCGAAAGCAAATGTACAAGTCATGCATGCAAGCACCCCTTGAGAGTCATATATTCTGCAGAGGACCTTAAACAATATCTTAAAACAGCATTTGCGGTACGTTGGCAGTGCACTTAGCTGGACTCGGAGAGAAATGCAGGTTAATACTCACACTGGCCAACAGTCCCCAGCTGTACATCCCATCCTCCCTTACTTCTCAGGTTATTTCATCCCATGACCACCCAGTGCAGCCGTGACTTGTTGGACCACCTCTGGACTTGGCATCACGGAGCTTCGCTTTACATTAATGTCCTTTCCATGGCTGTATACAATAACTTTCATGACTAAAAGTAAACTTCCTAACTTTTCCTAAAGGTCAGCCATGCCGACACCAGCTGGGAGCTGTGCGTCCCCTCTTACTCCAGGTAACGTGGAGTCTTCCAGGCTTGGGTCACACATCAAGCTCAGACCAGGGTCTGCAAGCCAAGGCTAGCAACATGAGCAAATGTGGGGTTTAATTTAAACAAGGACTGGAGGTGTCACCCACAGCTGTCGTCCAGGTTTGGTAAAATCAGAGTAAATCAGGTGGGGGTATGTATGTTCAGGCTGTGCTCCCGGGGAGGTGAGGACGGGGAGAGCCAGGCAGTGCCACCCTGCAGACAGCTTTGCAAAGCCCAGCCGGGGCCGCAGGGTGGTGGTGCCCACATCACCTCCTCTTCACTGCAGAAGCAATTTTGTTGTCCGGCTTGTTCAAATTTTGCTGACCACCACCCATGAAAGAGGCAGCCCAAAGTCGTTTTGGCACGAGTGAGGACAGTTATTACCATCCGTCAGGACGACACTCACCAGCTCTGCTCCCTGTGCTCCGCCAAACTCAGCATGTCCATGGATGTTTCAGACCATGGATACGGGAAGAGTTTAACCCACGCTGGGCTAAGCAGACATAAAAGCTACCAGCAGATGACTCTCATTTATAAACTCTCAAATTCACGTCAGACTTTCATTAACACTTCCCTAAATGAGTTTCCTGCCCAACAGTCCCTTCAGGAAGCAGCAGTCTAGCTTTCACCTCCAGTTTCTCCATTTTTCTGCCTCACGTGCTGATGGGTACACACCGCTTCACCCCTTCCCGCATCCCAGGGGCTTGGCCAGCGGCCCCACGCCAGGAAGGGGACAGTCCCACCGCGACGGGGTTAACGCAACGCAGACGGAGCGAGCTGCCTGCTCAGGTACGAGCATCCTCTTCCAGACAGCCCATCATCCGCTAATGGGACTTAAAACAGTTGCTGCCTCATCGGCAGGAGCGTAATGATCGCTGGGCAGCAGAGAGACCCATTATCCATCATCCATACTTCTCTTCTGTCTGATGATAATGATTTCTTAGTTCAACAGTAGTGCAGAGGGACCTCACTGCTTTGTGCACGATTGTAGTTTAATATCCTGATCAAGACAAATACAGATTGCATAGGGGCTGCAGGGCCGTGTACCCACCGCCGCAGCAGGACGAAGCCGCGGAGGGGTTCCCTCGAAAACTCAGAGGCTGTGCAAGATCTTAAGCAAAACTGAGAAGTGCCAGTGTTTTGTGCAGCAGGGGATAGTGCATAACTCTATTGAGATGCCGATTCATATGTAAAGAATCAAACCAACAGGGAAAGAAAAGAAGTAAAAGCTCTTGAAAAGTATTTGTACCTCCTATTTCTTTTTTCTCCAACTATTATTCTCCAGCCCAAACCATTCTACAATTCTACGATTATTGATTGAATATCGTCATTTTGATATGTATAGAAATAATCTAATCCAATTTAAAATACTTAAGGTTTTGTTTCAATGAGTGAAACGAAGAGACACCGAGCACAGCATCAGACAAGCTTTGCTTTGTATTTAAATAATTGAAAATACGGGGAAAAAAACGGATTCTGCTTCACTTGAGCTGAGGCTGGGGCTGCTGGGAAGGGCACAAGCATGAGTTTTCCTTCAACGGGCATTTGTGTGACAAACCTGCTTCCCATGTGGGCAATGCAGCCACCATCCTGGTGACCGGTCTCACAGTGATGCTGAGATGTGGAGGGGATGCTTACTTGCCCCGGTACCTGCACCCATCCCCAGTCGCAGAAGCTGCCCTCACTGTCGGTGGGGAGAGGATGAAGGCACCTCGCCACACCCTCACTGACACTATCAGGAACTTCAAATCCAATAAAGGATGCTCAAAAGAAACACAATAGCGGGAGCAGAGCCGCTGCTGAAAATTAAATCCGAAAGACAAGTATTTATTCTTCTCGGACCTCCTCGAGGAAAACAGGCACACCAGCAGCATGCTAAACAGAGCGGAGGTTCGGGGAGACAAATGTCCAGGCAGCTTTTCTGTAATATCCATTTGAAAGAAGCTTAGTGCCATGAGGCTTTCATCTCAATATTCCTGAGGCCGGATTTGAAAGTGCTTAAGGTTAAATATTACTCACTCTTGGAAAGAACATCTCCATCTGTCTCATAAAAAAAGCTTTCAGTCTTGGAGGTACTCAGGGAAACTTACCCATAAACACAGTCATTAGAGACTTCAGAGGAAAAAAAATCCTGTAGGCTCTGCCCCAGAAGTAATTAGCCTTTCAAATTCAGCAATGTTTATTCCCACAACGTCTTATATACAAAATATAATCTGTTTTTTCTGCGGAGATGAGCCGGCGAATGAGTGCGACCCTGCCTGACCAGGTGCTGCACAGCTGGGTCCCACTTGCTCACATTTGGGTGTCCCAAAGTGCGGGGAAAGGAGGAAAGTTTCAGCAAACCCATCTTGCCCTGAGGGAGCCCAGAAGGATGCTCCCGACGTGGTCCACAGCCTTGGGACGAAGCCCCCGCATACTCCTGGCTGGCTGGAGAGTCACTGCAGCATCTCAGAGATGCCAAGAGACTCTCGGGCTGCTAATGCCCAATTCACTTTTGAAAACGGGATTTAAGCAGCTGGTTTTGAACATTTGTGGTAAAAGAGAGACCCGAAATAGCATTGTGTGATTTGGGGTGAAGTGCCCTGAGGCCTGGTGATAATAATTGTAGCACTCTTTAAAAAGAAAAATGACATTTTTTCAAGGCGGTGGAAGCAGCTGACAACATCCCCAGGGACCTCCCGAAGCTTTCGAGAGGAGAAATTATATCTTTTCAGAGGCTGAAAAATGACAGCTCTCAGCAGCCTGCAATGTGTCTCATGGAGTCCTGGATCAAACGCAGCGTGACGGTGCCGATGCCATGGGCTCGTGACCATGCAGTCTCACCAACCAGAGGGACCAGCAAGCAATGAGAAACCTATCCCCGTCAGCTAGAAACACCATCATTTATTGCCACGGTGCGTTGTTCTGGAGGATGCTGGTGGGAAGCTCTCCTTTAGAAAGCTCTCCTCGTTCATCGTTGTGGAAAGAAATGAGGTGGGTGCTGCTAACTGGGTGAGAAACGTGCTTGCTTCTCCTCTCAGGTGTAAGAGGTGTGATGCCTAAACCATCCTAAGGGTGTCCCAAGGCCAGGAGATGAGGTCTGAAGTATCCCAGTCTTACTTCTGACTAGTCTGTTAGAATAAAACTAATCCCAAGACTAAGATGCATTTAAATGGCTCCTCATTCTGTGTCCTGGAGCGGACTGGGAAAAGCACATTATTCTGCAGGATGTCCTTCAGCTTGTGACCTCCTCCCACGCTGCCATCCTTGTTCCCGCCGGCCTTCCCTGCTGCACTCAGCCCCGCTGGGCCTCAACACGACATGGGGTGTCTTCTTTAAACCCCGCTGAACTCCAGCTTTATGAGATTGAATATGAAGAGGATGCTGCACTGATCGCTATGTGTCGACTGCTGATGGCTGCACGGAGAAGCTAATAAGAAAATCTGGCTTTTAATGTATTGATCGTAGCTATTTGATTACACTGGGAAAAAGGTCGGACAGAAAATGCCAATAATGGTGCAAAACTTGAAAGCAAATTAATGCTTTTCCATCGTCACGGTTCCACCTCCCACCAGCGTGGAAGAGAAATGGGAAGCAGAGCATCACGCAGAGAAGATGTTGCGGCCATGTCTTCTCCTTCCCACTGTTTCTTCCTATTGTACGTG